>NC_064808.1:2526542-2634461 GCF_023721935.1 Panthera uncia | reverse complement strand
CTGGGTAGCGCAGTCGGTTAAGCGTCCGACTTCAGCCAGGTCACGATCTTGCGGTCCGTGAGTTCGAGCCCCGCGTCAGGCTCTGGGCTGATGGCTCGGAGCCTGGAGCCTGTTTCCGATTCTGTGTTTCCCTCTCTCTCTGCCCCTCCCCCATTCATGCTCTGTCTCTCTCTGTCCCAAAAATAAATTAAAAATTTTGAAAAAAAAAAAAATTAAAAAAAAAAAAAAACGGCACAGACCGATTCCTCCCGGCTCTGGAGATCAGACGTCTTCCAATCAAGGGTCTGCAGGGACGCCGCCTCCTGGAGGCCCTCGGGGAACGTCCACTTCCTCCTGGAGGCTGCCTGCCTCCTCGGTGTGCGGCCCCATCACCCAACCTCGGCTTCCGCGCCCCAGCTCCCCCTGCCTCCCTTTTCCCTGGAGCCCTCGATGGCATTAGACCCACACTGGTAATCCAGGACAAGCCCCCTGTCCTAGGATTCAATCCAATCCCACCCACAAAGCCCCCTTTACCCTCTGAGGCCACACACTCTTGGGGTCTGGAGGCTAGGACGCGGGCGTTTGGGGGGCCATTATCCTGCAGACCACAGAAGACATAAGCAAAGAAGACGGGCTTCCGTTGCTGCCCCCCAGCCCCCCCTGGGGTAACCTTCTTGATATTTACACCCAGTGAAATTCACTCTTATGGCATCCGGTTCTGGGGGTCGTGACAAGTGTGGGGTTGCCTGCCCGCCCCCATGACGGAGGTGAGGGTGTCCCTGCCTGGGGACAGGGGAGGGGGCCTTCGGAGGCCTGACCCCACCCTCCTAGCAAAGCCAAGCCAAGGGGGCACCGCTGAGCCTGCTCCCCCCAGGCCGGAATCAAACACCCCTCAGAACAGCCCCAGGGGAGGCTACGTTTCAGGGGGGAGCGAGATGACTGGTGACACCATTCACTCCTCCGCGACCGTGCGGTGGGGCCCGGGCCCTGCAGGGAACTGGCGCTGTCTCCAGTGACCGCTGAGACAGCGCGTCTCCCCTGGAAGCGAGCTCAGCGGCCCCGAAGGTGGCGCTCACCCCGGGCCCAGGCTTTTTGAAAGTTCACTGAAATGAAGACTTGCCTGGAGCGTGCTGGCCAGGGGGCTGGTGGCCTACGGGGGGGGGACAGGGACGGCATTCCCAGAGACAACAAGGAGCCGGTGGCCCTTTCTTCGGCCGCCAAAGAAAAGCCGGCCTCAGCACCACAAAAAGACCGACCGTGAATCGCTTCTGCAACGACTGCATTTCCTTTGAGGGGGCCTGTCACCGGCACCGGGCGGTAAGAAAACATTTTGTCCCGCCCACCCGTCAGCGGCCTTTCTCCAGCCTCGGGTGGTCTAGGAGCCGCTCCTCCTGCAAAGGGCTGGCTGTCCCGGCCCCTGAGCTCATCCATCATGCTCACCGCGAAGTGGCAAATTGTCTGAAAGCAACGCTCTCCCCAGATCAACGACTTCAGCCCGTGTCCAGGAGGGTGGCAGAGGCCTGTCCCTGGGGGGCGCCCCCCTCCCCCAGGAGCTTCACCGACCACGGAGGAGGCGACGACCACCAGCAACTCCCGGGCTCCCCGGGGTTCAGGCCGCTGGGTCCCCTCACCCTCCGGCTCCCTGCCCTCAAGGTCCGAACCTTTCCAGATCTTGTTCACTGCAGAGCTCTCCCCGAGAGACCCGGTGGCCGCTGCTCCCCTGGGCACCCTCCTGGCCGGCCCCACCTGTTCTGGCACCTTCTTCTCTCCTCTGCGCCCCGGCTGCGGTCGGCCGACAAGCCTCTTCTTCCTCCTCCATGCTGGAAATCTCGGGGGCGGCCCGGCAAAGCTGTGGCCAGGGCCTCCCCAACCTCAGTGGTGGTGACGGTGACAGTGGTGGTCACAGGGACACTTGGGGGCCGCAGCAGCCCTGTTCAGGCCGACCCAAGCGCCCTGCGTACGGCATCCGAGTCCTCAGGGCCACGCGGTGGGGACGTAGTGCTGTCTTCCCACGTCGCAGGCCAGGAGGGGCCAGGAGAGTGAGGCGCCCCAGCACGGAGCCCGCGGCAGAGCCAGACCCAGACCCGCTCGAGAGCCCGGGCACCCGCACATCCCCTCACGCCTTTACTGATTAGCTTCCGGATGGCATCCGTGTAACCCGGGCCACGCAGAGAGCAGGTTCCTGCAGACCCCCGAGGGTGAGCCCTGATTCTCGTGACCTCACTCCGGGTGGATGCGTGCATGGGGCAGGGCCTCCCCTCCAGCTTTCCTCTGAGTCCCTCCTGCCGGGTCGCCCTCCTGGGCGGGGGTCCCCCACTCACCCCCCCGGGGGCAGGCCGGGCAGACCAGGGCAGGGGCCGAGACCTGCGCCTTCTGGCACCGTTGCGATTAGGAAGAGACGCTCTCCTTGATGAGGGGTCGGTGTGGGCTGGGGCTCGCGTCCTGGGGCCAGGAGCACGGTGGCATCGTCCGGGGGGCCCGGAGGGGGACACACGGACAGAGGCTGTCAGAGCCGCGGAGAACGCACCCGGCCCCCGGCAGGGCGGGCCATCCCTCTTTGTGCACAGACCTTAAAACAAATCCAAAACCACATTTCCAGTCCCGAGATGTGGACCCAAGCGGGGAAGGAGCTGGAACTCACGAGCCCGCGGTTTTCGCAGGTAGCCTGACCGCCTTTTTCGGTCTTCCATACAAGCAGAAAACGGCCCACACTTCTGTCTGTCCTGGGTCAGGGCCCCCGACACCCCCCCGTGGGCTCGGTGTGTCCACAGGCCTGTGCTCGTTCCGTGCTTCAGCTGGGGTCGGGGGTCATGACTTGCTGGACGTGCCCCTCGGGTGGGGACTAAGCCCTCACACCTGGCAACGGGGCCTGGGGAGGCCGCAGGGGTGCGGCGGGTGGGGGGGGGACTGGAGAAGTTCTGGGTGTGGTCAGAGTCCGGGTTAGCACCCCACTTTGCCACTTACCGGCAAGAAACACGGTGACGAGCCGTGTGTGCTTTGGGCGTCAGGAAGAGAGAGAGGCTGCCAGCCCAGAGAGGGGTGGCTTCCTACCTGGGGTCACACAGCAAGGGAGTCAACGGAGCTGACTCCTCAGCCCTGTCTCCTGCTCCGCCCAGACAGGGACTCATCCCTGGGGGCTCAGCACACATCAGGCGATCCGTGGAGGAAAACCTGAGCCCCTGGGCTGATGCTCAACCCACCGGATGCGGCCGAGGAGGTTGAAGAGAAGAAACCAGGACCAGGGCTGACTGAGGATTCTGTCCAAGAACGGCCCCAGCAGGAGAGTCCTGGGGCTGCCAGAAGCGAGCCGCAGTGGTGCCTCTATCCGGAGGCCCTGGCCTGCTGCGGCCAACCTGCCCATACGAGTCGACTCGACCCGTAGCCTCCTCCAGGAAGTCTGCCCAGACCTCCCCCGGCTCGCGTTCCAGTAAGCTTCTGGGGCTTCCCGTCTACCTCTCCTGCAGGGTCCTGATCCCAGGGAGTTTCTGGTTCCCTCCGGCTCTACCCAGCAGATATGACACTGAACTGGATCTCAGCTCTGGAAGTCACCCGAAGTCGCCCCAGCACGCACAACCCCTAGCCGTGTGGGTCCCTCTTCTGCCTGGTCCCCCAACCTGTCCATGGCACACCGGACGGTCTGGGAAGAACGAATCAACCGTTTTAGGGGCGCTCGGCAGCCGCGGCTTGAGGGGACGGGCACGGATGTCCCAGCGGCCCTGACGCAGCCTGTGAGGAGCCTGGGGTGACATCAGGCGTGGCCCTGGCGGGCAGGCGGGCAAGGACGTGCGGGAGCGGGGGGAGGGCAGAGGTGCGGTAAACGCCCGCCGGTGGGCCGGGCGCTCGCCTCTCCTCCTCTCGAGCTCCAACCCACGGGCCAGGGGACCGAGTCCCCCGGGGCGCCCCGACTGAGCTTCCCCGAAAACCCCCAAACACCCTCTGCTCCAGCAAGGGTGCAGGGCTTGTTCTCCGGATGACGGGGCTCGGCTGCCCTCAGCAGCAAGAGCCCGGACGGCAGGCCGGACGGACGTGGGTCCAGCCGACCCCCGCGGGCTCCCTTTCCCCGGACCCGGCCTCTCCAGCCTCTCTAGTTCCCTCATGTACGACCTCGGACAAGTCCCGGAACCTTCTCCAGCCCGGCGTGGGTGGGGGTCGGCCTGAGGTTCTCCCGCTGAGGCTGGCGGGCCATGCGGGGCACCGGGCCCGGCCCCGGTGTGCTCCGGGGGGGGGGGGGGGGGTGGTGAAGGCTGATGTTGTCATCGTCCTCACGGTCTCCAACCGGGGACTTTGGATCTGATTCGAAGTGGCACTCACTCTTCAAAAGGCAAGGTTCCTTATGGGGGCGCAGGAAAGCAAAAGCCACGTCTTGCGTGGGGTGGGGGGGCAGGGACCCAGGCCCTCGTGAGCATCCAAGGGACCCCCGCCTGTCCCACTTGGGGGGGGGGCACGCAGCCCTGGATGGGGGACAAGCGGCCGGTCCCTTCCCCCACCCACCTCAGAGCCAGGCACCCACATAAAAAGGGCTCGAGTGGGCGAGTGCCTCCTTTGTCATCTGATGCCATTAAGGCCAGAATTTCTCATGGGAAAAGTAACGTTTTGGCTGCATGGAAGGTGGGGGGCCCGCGCGGCCCGGCGGTTCCAGGGGCGACCGACCTGCAGCCGTTTGAAGTCCGCCCGTTATCTGCCGCCGGGGCTGTTTGGTTTCTGCAGGGGCATAAATAGGGTGATTGGAGTGAGCGGCTGTTTCTTTCCGGACGACAAAAGTCCCCTTGCTAATTGCCACATCAAATGATCGGGAACCCCCCGGTGCACGCCCTCAAATTACCGTGAACACACAGTGCTGCCCGAGGGCCGGAGCGGCCCCCCCCCCCCGGCCCCGGCCCCCCCCCCCCCCCCCCCCCCCGGATTAGGTTACTCGTGCGGGCGGAGGTACAGGAAGGTCTCTGCGGATTTGTTCTGCTCTGCTGCTAGGCCGCTATGCCAGCCCCCGGCCCGGGCCGCAGCCCCCCATTGTCTCCGGCCCGGCCTGCACAAAGCCCCAGGCCACAGAGGGGAGGTCCTCTCCCCGCGGTCACGCCCCGGTGACGGGGTGCCAGCTCCCAGGCCGAGCCCCACACCGGTGCAAAGGGACCGTCAGTCTCGGCACCTTCAAAGGGGCCATCACAGCGCTGAAGGGACACCAAAGGCCAGTCGTTCCCCCGCCCCTCTGGGCTCTTTGCTGTCCGACGGGGCGACCGGAGCCCCGTGGCCGGTGCCGTTGGCACAGGCAACCGGTGGGTCTTTATCAAAACGGGGGACACGCTTTCGTGACCCCAGTGCCGAGCACCCGGCCAGCAGGGCCCTTCACGCCCGTATCCTCTCTCAGCCCCACCAGTGGGGACCGGGACCATCACTGCCATTTTACAGATGGGAAAACAGAGGCCCAGGGAGGTCACGTCCACGATCTGTGGCTGCTCCTGGGCCGGCAGGGGAGAGACCTGGTCACCCAGCGGTGAGCACGACTGCTGACTTACCAACCTACAGACAATGCCAGGGTCATGTCGCTGCCACTTAGGAGGGCACACGCAGCTCCTGGTGGCCAGGCTAGTGACGGTCCCCTGTTCCAGGCTATTCGCCTCCTGAGGCCCAGTGCTGATTTCCATTTGGGTAGCGCTGACTTCCTTGACCAGCTGCATCCACCCCTCGGGACCCAGCGACGGGCAACACCGACCTCGGTCCGTAACTCATCGACGCATAGCCTGATGGGGAAGGCAAGGTGACTAAAGAATTGAGTGAGGTGCGAGCCCGGGAGGAGGGGACACGAGACACAAAGTGACGTTGCTTAAGCGGAGGAAAGGGTGTCAGCCAGGTGAGGGTGGATGCCCAGGATCACTCCAAACCAGGAAGCCAGCATGTGCAAAGATCCTGTGGCAGCAGAGTGTGGCCCACTGCTGGAGCCCAGACAGGAGGGAGAGGGCCGTGAGCCGAGTACTGCAGGAGGCAGGGCAGGCTGGAGAGGGCCTTGTGGGCCCGTTGTGCGGGGAGGGGGGTTCTGGTCTGAGACTTTCTGGGGAGACGTTACTCTGCGGGATGACGGGGGGGGGGGGGATATTCCACAACCAAGTTTCAAAATGACCGCCCTGCTGTGCTGTGAGCCTAGCTCTCAGCTTCCGTCAGGAAGTGCCAGCACGTGTGGGTGCTGTGCACCTGCTATGTGGGAGGAGGGGTGGCCCACGGGAGGAGGAGGAGGATGACGGGGCCCAGCAGGAAGGTCCCCGAGGCCCAGCAGGAGCTGGCACGGTTAAGTGTTGCAAGGACACCTCTCTTACCAGGAAGGGACATCAGATCTCCTGCATCAGACGGAGCCGAGCACAGCTGGTTCTGGGGGGGCAGGACGTGGACCCCCAGGCCTCCCTGCGCCGGGAAGATGGGGCAGAAGGTCAGTCACTGCAAAGCCTACTTCATGGTGTCATCGGCTTCCCTGGGGCGGGGTAACTGGGCACCAGGGAACCCTGGACGGGACGGTCAGGACCGTCTCTGACACGGAGAGGGTTCGATCCTGGCCTGAGCCCACGCCAAGAGTCGGCCCGTTGTGCCCGTTGTGGCACACACGGGCCACATTTGGTTCATCCACTCATCTGCTGATGGGTATTTGGGGTGTTTCCACCGTTCGCCCTGCTGTGAACCGCACTGCTGGGAACCACAGGTGCACGTGTTTGTTTGAACTCGTGCTTTATTTATTCGGGACTGCACCCAAAAAGGGACTTGCTCGGCCCCATGGCAGTTCTGTTTCACTTTCGAGGAGCCACCAAGCTGTTTCTCACGGAAGCTCTGCCATTGACATCCCGACCGATGGCGCACAGGGGGTCCAACGTCTCCGCATCCTTGCCAACACTTGTTCATTCCTTGTTACGGCCGCCCCAGTGGGTGTGAGGTCGTGTCTCATCGTGGGTTTGCTTGCATTTCCCCGAGCACTGATGACGTTGAGTATCTGTCACGTGCTCCTGCCCATGTGCCCGTCTTCTTGGGGGAAATGTCTGTCCGTGTCCTCTGCTCATTTTCTTAAGTTTATCTATTTATTTATTTTGAGAGACAGAGAGCATGAGTGGAGGAGGGGCCGAGACAGAGAATCCCAAGCAGTCTCCGCACTGTCAGCACAGAGCCCAATGAGGGGCTCGAACTCACGTACCTTGAGATCATGACCTGAGCCAAAATCAAGAGTTGGATGCTTAACCGACTGAGCCACCCAGGAGTCCCTGAATGGGTTTTTTGTTTTTCTTATTGTGGAGTTGTAAGAGTTCTGTATATATTCTGGATGCTTCTTATTCTTTTTTTTTAAGTTTGTTTATTTATTTTGGGACGCCCAGGTGGCTCAGTTGGTTGAACATCTGACTTCGGCTCAGGTCATGATCTCGCACTTTGTGAGTTTGAGCCCCGCATGGGGCTCTGTGCTGACAGCTTGGAGCCTGGAGCCTGGTTCACATTCCGTCTCTCTCTCTCTCTCTCTCTGCCCCTCCCATGCTTGTGCTCTCAGACTGTCTTTCACTCTCTCAAAAATAAATAAACATTAAAAAAAAATTTGAGTTTATTTATTTTGATAAAGCATGAATGGGGGAGGGTCAGAGAGAGAGGAAAGGAAGAATCCAGATCAAGCTCTGAACTGTCAGCGCACAGCCTGACTTGGGGCTCAAACTCAAACCGTGAGATCATGATCTGAGCCAGAGTTGGATGCTTAACTCACCTGAGCCACCCAGGCGCTTCTTAATGCTTCTTAATATTCTGGATGCTTCTTAATAACTTTTCAACAAGGGGCTTATTTAGTTTGATTTTGCAGGGGGTCCCGTGAGTGGCCAGCAGCTCTGGAGACAGGCCAGACACCAAGGTCATGAAGTACATCCTGCAGGCAGCCTCTGTCCAGCCACGGCTGGTCTGTATCATGTGGGGAAATGGCAGTGGAGTGGCCTTCGTGTTGCCCAGTAGGGATGGGAGACGGTGGGAACAGTCTCTCGGTGCCCCAGTTTTCTATTCTGTAACAATAGAGCACAGAATCCACCTCGTAGAGCCGTTTCAGTGAGTGGCTTTCTCGACATGAAGCAGGCAGCAGAGAGCATGGCACAGAGTAAGTGCTCAATAAATGTTCAGTAGTATCACTATACAAACTATAAAACACTCGATGGTCTAGAGTCAAAGCAATGCCCATTAAAACTATAACTCTGCCTCACCGACATGGAAGAGGGCCATCGCGTGAGGCCCATCGTGCAGGCAGATTGTGACACAGAACTCCAAGGCAAGCACTAACCAGGCAAAGAAAACCAAAAGGTAAAGCTAAGAAGCAAATGAGGGAGATAGAAAGGAATCATAAATACGCAATTAACCCACAAGGAGGCAAAGAAAGAGGACAGGGGAGACAGAGGTCAGAAGGCAAAGAAAAAAAGCTTCAAGACTAGAGTCAGCAACACTAGGGGTGCCTGGGTGGCTCAGGGGGCTGAGTGTCTGACTCTTGATTTCAGCTCGGGTCATGATCCCAGGGTTGTAGGATCGAGCCCTGTGTGGGGGCTTAGCGCTGAGTGTGGAGCCTGCTTAGGACTCTCTCTCTCTCTCTTTCTCTCTCTCTCTCTCTCTCTCTTTCTGCCTCTCTCCCCCACTGACACACTCTCTGTCTGAAATGAAATGAGATGAGATGAGATGAAATACAGGTAGAATAATTTAAGAAAAAGACTGGAGGCAACAGCACCGTATCAGTGATCACACTGAATGCAAATGGTCTAAACGCTCCCACATAAAAGGCAGGAATGGTCATACTGGAGACAAAAGTAGAGCCAACCACTTGCCAACTGTATGCAATCCACTTTTTAAAAAAATGTTTTATTTATTTCTGAGACAGAGAGAGACAGAGCACGAGCAGGGGAGGGACAGAGAGAGAGGGAGACACGGAACCCAAAGCAGGCTCCAGGCTCCGAGCCGTCAGCACAGAGCCTGACGCGGGGCTCGAACTCACGGACCGCGAGATCGTGACCTGGCTGAAGTCGGACGCTTAACCGACTGAGCCCCCCAGGCGCCCCTGCGATCCACTTTAAATGTGACGACAGAGAGGTTAATGGTCCAAGCAGAGAACAGCAGACGTCATGCTCTGTCCATCTGAACCCCTCTCGCCACCTGGACCCTCTTCTCTGCCATCAGGGTCCTTGTGAACACGCGTTGACAGGCACCCACCTGGCTCACGCATCACCGGGAATCTGACTTTTGGCTCACTTTAAAAATGGTGCCAAGCGAGGGCGTTTTAGGGGGATGCAACTATTCCGTGGGATACGGGATATGTCATCCTACGGTTGGCACGCCCACGCAAGGAGGGAGCCTCCGCGTAAACCATGGGCTTCAGCTAACAACAACCGATAGGTACCCATTCATCGGTTGTCACAAATGCGTCACACTAATAACACGATCATCGCAGGGGGAGCCGGGCGGAGGGAGGGGGCGCGGGGTGCTACCTACTGTCAGCTCAATCGTTCTGTGAATCTCAAACTGTACTAAAAACATTAGAAACAAACCAACCAGTTGGAAAAAGATTGTGCAGAGAATCTGAGGACCGGAAGAGAGGTCCGAGCTTGACGTGTAAGCAGAGACGCCCCCGGGTCGCGGCACGTTGGTGGCAGGGCTCCGCGGCCTGCGGCTGCGGGCTCTCTGGTCCTCAGCCCAGGTCACCTTGGCCGGTCCGCACACTTCAACACTCACCGCCCACTAGCATTAATTATCGAAGCCTCACCCCCCCCCCCCATTTACAGTAGCTTATCCACAAACAACCGGCGGATGCGTGGCGAGGGTGCCTGATGATGCCACGGTGGCTGGAGCGAGCTTCTAGAACCTTCCAGTCCCCATTTGGCCTCATGTCCGCTGGTGCAGAGATTCAGACGGAAGGGCCCCAAGGGCGGTCTCTGCGAGACCGTGTAGAGGAAGCCGTGCCCTCCCAGCCCTGAGACAGAGCCCCTCCGCCCTCCGTCTTGCCCTACTCTGCTCCCCAGCCCCCAGCAGCCAGAGGTGAGAGGTTGGGAGCAGGGCTCTGATGCTGTCTGGGCTCAGGTCTGATTTAAAAGGTGGCCCCTGGCTCATGGAGCTCGTGAGGAGAGCGTGTGGTCAGCACATTTCAAGAATTTGACACTAGATGCCCTTTCTCTTGGCATCTCATGTGCTGTGGTTGGCGTGGGGCACAGCTGGAGGGCAGGGGGACCTCTCAGAGAGATCAGGAGACAAGGCCAACGCATCCCGGGCTGTGTTAGTTTGCCGAAGTCGCCATGACAAACACCACAGACGAGGCTCATGTGACAGGACGTATTGTCCGTCCCTGTCCGTCCTGGAGGCTGGAGCCTGAGATCAGGCTGGGCCTTAGGCAGGGTTGGGTCCTCCCAAGACCTCTCTCCTCGTGTGTGGACGGCCATCCTCTCCCCGTGTCCTCACGGGGTCGTCCCTCTGGGCCTGTCTTTGCCCCGATCCCCTCTTCTTTTTCTTCTTTCTTTTTTGAATGTTTTTATTTATTTTTGAGAGAGACAGAGCGTGAGCAGGGGCAGAGGGAGAGGGGGGACCCAGAATCCGAAGCGGGCTCCTGGCTCCGAGCCGTCAGCACAGAGCCCGACACGGGGCTCGGACCCACGAACCCTGAGATCGTGACCTGAGCCGAAGGCAGAAGCTTAACCGACTGAGCCACTGAGGTGCCCCGTGATGCCCTCTTCTTCGAGGGATCCCAGTCACATGAGATTAGGGCACACTTCAACGACCTCACATTACCTTAATTTCCTCTTTCAGGACCCCACCGGCGAATACAGTCCCATTCTGAGAAATCGGGGCTCGGGATGTGACCATGGGAACTTGGGGGACACATCCGTGCTCGTAGGTGAGTTCCTACACTATGCCCATGGAGTTGGCTTCACGAGGGAGGATGGCAATGAGCCAGGAGTCGGGAGCCCAGGTGGGTCAGGTCCGGGGGGGCGGGGCTCCTGCAAGTCTCCGTCCTGGGGTGGGCGTGGGGGGCTGCGGAGACGACAGGGAGGCCGAGAGGTTAAACGCCGCTCCCGGGGTCACCGGGCTGCCGGTGAGTGCCAGCTGGGTCTCCTGGGCCCAGTGTGGCTTGCCAGGGAGGGGTGGGGGAGGTCTGCGTCGCAGGGGCCTCCCAACACCCAGGATGATGTGTCTGTCATCCCCAGCCGTGCTGGGTCTTCCAGAGGCCCAAGGGGACACGGGGCCGGGTGCTGCGGACCATGTGTCTTACAACCACACAGGGCTCGCCGAGCCGGCCTCGGTCGTTTTGTCCCGACGCCTCCTCCGCGGAGCCACGGAAAGAACTTACGTTAGGAAAATGGGGAACTACCTGCCACTTCGCCAGGAACGCGGGCTAATTGCAAAGCCTTCCTCAGTTTCTTTGTTGAGCTATTTATTAAGCTGGCTCAGACCGGGATTCCCCAGCCCACCTCGTCCCTCATACACTCGGCTCGGAGCTCCGGGCTCGGCGATGCTCAGCCTGTGGCTCCAAGGCCTGGCCGCTTCGAAAGAGCCTGCTTTTGCCTCCACATCCACGCCCTGGGGCCCCACCTGCCCTACAGATGCTGTGGAGTCCCTCTGTGGGCAGCGGCCTTGGCCAGACAGTGCGGACCAGCCTGGGCGAGCCGGTCCCCAGCACCCCTCCCGGGGACCCCCAGCCCCAGGCGCCCTGTGCTCAGTATCTCACTGGGCTTCAAGGCACTTGAGGCCACAATCTGACTTGGTCTCACGTACCTATTGGCCCGCCCCCCCTCCCCCCGGGATGCGGGGCCCAGGAAGCCAGGGCCCTTACCTCCCCGTTCATCCTGAATCTCTCGATTCTAGAACGTTCCCCGGGCACACAGCTGGTAATCCATCAGCCAGCACTGAGTTTCTCCTTCCTGTTGGGAAAGGGAAAGCTTCAGAGACTGGCCCCAGGGACACAGCAGCCCCAGAGAGCAGTTCATGGTAGAAATCAAAGAGATGCCCCCGTGGCCGTCCGCCAGGCAGGCGTCCTGATGGCCCCGGACCCAGGGACCCAGCGG
Source organism: Panthera uncia (assembly GCF_023721935.1). NCBI lineage: Eukaryota > Metazoa > Chordata > Mammalia > Carnivora > Felidae > Panthera > Panthera uncia. The sequence continues at coordinate 2,622,453 of NC_064808.1, read as the reverse complement.
GAGGACCCCTGGCCCTCTCTCATGCCGCAGAGATCACCCCTGCCCCCCCAAGGAACCCTGTCAGGCATCGTAACCTCGACGCCTCACGGGAGCGCACCCCGACGGAGGTGGGGAAAACGAACCCTCACTCGCTGCCAGTGAGGACACGAGATGGTGTGCCCCAAAAGCTCCCCCAGGGATTACATGTGGACTGACTGTATGGCCCAGCACTTCCGTTCCTGGAAATGGAAACAGGGGAGCGCAGAAATGTGCACACGAAGGCCCAGAGAAGCGTCATCCAACAGAGTCCAATGTGGGGACATCGGCGGACCGAGGGATGTCCCCACCGACGTGTCCCAGCCACGCTCCGGAGTATGACCGGCCGCAAAAAAGCAGGAAGTTCTGACACCTGCTACTGTGTGGGTGGACCTTGACAGCTTCCTGCTGGGCGGAAGAAGCCGGGCCCAAAAGCGCACGCAGCGCGTGATTCGTGGACACGGCACGTCGAGCCGGGATAGGCAAATCCAGAGTCGGAAAAGTGGGTGAGAGGCTGCCAGAGGCTGGCGGGGATGAGGGGACAGGGGAGGATAGCCGAGGCGCACCGGGGTTCCCCCTGAGATGACGCGAACGTGCCAAGCTGGAGCGTGCTGCTGGTTACACAGTGCCGGAATGTTCCAAGGACTGCCGAATCACGCACCCTCCACAGGTGAGTTGCATGCTCTGTGAATTGTATCTCAATAAAACCACGAACGAAAAACGCACCAAAGAGGGAGGTCCTCGCCCCGCCTGTCTGCTCCCGGTATGTGCCCGACTGAAACGCACCCCTGCACACGCCAAGAGGCACGTACTGGAACGTTCTCTGCGGCTTTGGTTGCAAAAGCCCGAGCTGGACTCTGCTCGGATGCCTGTGGAGGGTTGACAAGTAAGTGTGGAGGGAGGAAGCCATCTCTCAGCTGTGAGAACACGAGGCCCGAAACCCTGCCCGTGATCAGGGCTGGGTCGGACCGATGTCGAGACGGTGAACCCCGACCCAAGAGCACACACACGGGGTGACTCCTTCATACAGAGCACAGAGGCTGGCGAAAGCAAGGTACGTTAGGGGTCAGGCTCACGGCTGCCTTGGGCGAGGGTCTGGGCGTGGCCGGGGTCTCGGGTGTTGGCCGTACGGGGGGCTTTTGAGAAAAGCCCCCGAGCTGTACATGAGGGATGTGTGTGCTTTGCTGTGTGTATATCACACGCCAGGGGAAGTCAAGGTTAAAACCAACTACGGACGGTCACAGGACGGGGCAGGGAGGTATGCAGGTTCGGGGACCTGTCCCCCCTCGCCCGCCAGACTCCAGCCCCAGCTTTCCCGGCTGATTTGGTTGGTTGTGGTTTCTTACTGTGCAACGGAGCCATCATGATGCCTCCCCGAGGGGCTGCTCTAATACCTGGGGTAACAGGTGAACCAGGGTCCAGCCCCGGGGCCAGGATCCCCCCAGCGAGGCCCGTAGCGGCTTCCTGGTGCCAGCCGGGCTGCCCTCTCAGTGCCCGGAGAGGGTGGTGAGCATGCCCCCCTCACCCAGATGTGCCCGTCCTGCTCCTGGGAACCGGTGAACACATCACCTTTCGACGGCAGCAGACGTGACCCTGGATGGTCTGCTCCGCGGGCTCTGTGGAATCCCAAGGTCCTTACAAGGGGGCGGCGGGAGGGTCAGAGAAGGAGACGTGACTCTGGGGCAGAAGTCGGGGTGATGAGACCAGGAGCCAGGGAACGCAGGTGGCCTCTGGGAGCAGGGAACCCGCGAGAGCAGTTGTCCCCCGGCGCCGCGAAAGGACAGAGCTGGGTCACAGCGACAGGACTCCAGCCACAGCCCATTTAGGCCTTCAGCCTCCAGAGCCGTGAGAGAACCCATTCCTGCTGCCCTTACGCCACCAGGTTCGTGGCCATTTGTGACGGAAGCCGAGGGACACCCCTGGGATGGACCCCTCTCTTCCCACCTGGGTCTGCCTGGGACGTGCCAGTCGTGGCCGGCACCCGGGCCCTGCGTGCCGTCCCCGGGAGCTGTGTCTCATCGCATTGGCTGGTGCCCGGCTCCCAGGCCTGATGGGGCTGGAGGGCCTGACGGGGGAGGGGGGCCGGGGGAGGGGCTCATGCTGGAGCCCAGAGCTTTGCCCAGGCAGGGCCATGGGGCCATAGGGCCCCTGAGCCCTCTGAGGTCTCTCGCGGAGGCTCTGCTGCCCTAGCCCCTACCCAGCTTATTTCTGTCACTCCCGAGGGTCTCCACTGGGGCCCCGGGGCTTCCGCCCCCCAGATGCTCACCCAGGACACCTGCAAACACCCCTCCCCCCATGCCCTCACTCCGCCCAGCACACATTCAGTGCGGAGGGGAGGGCCGGCTATGCCCCAAGGCTTGCTGTGGGCTGGGGACACAGGTGAGCAAACAGCTCCAGGGCCCCTCCCAGGGAAGACAGATGTTGATCAGATAGTGAAATCTAGATTGTGAGAGACTGCTGGGGGGGGGGGGGCGGGGGGGGGTTGCGCTTTGCGGCTGGGCTGGGCGGCTGGGAGGGAAGATCCAGGAAGACCTACCTGGGGAGGTGATAATTGCGCTGGGGTGTGTCCCCGGCAGCCACTGAGGGCGACAGAGCAGGGCCCTGTGAGCCAGGGGAGGGGCAGCCGGGGGTTCTGAGCCTGGCAGAAGGCTCCGGAAGGCTACAAGCCCAGAAAGACCACGCTGGCTGCCCTGTAGAGACTGGAAGGGGCAGGGGGCCGAGGGGCTCCGGCTTGGCCGACCCGGGAAGGGGGCCTCGGCGCATACCCGGGCTGCCCCCTCCCCGGCAGGAGGCCGCGCTCTCCCTCCTGCCGGCCTGGGTGGGGTGGGGGTGGGACCCGAAAAGAGAGGCGGAGCCGGACAGTGGGGCTGGGGGCTCCAAAAGGTGCCAACCCCGCACAGTAGTAAACCCCTGCCAACTCCGCCCCTGCCTGTTCCGGGACCCGACCTGCAACCAGGTGCAAATTGGGCCTGGCCAGGGACAAAAGGGCTTTGATGGGCCAAATGGTGGTGTTTTTTTGAGCCGAGGCATCGGACCGGCCCTGGGCCCCAGGCAAGGCGTCCTGCAGAGACCCAGGCCTAGAAGGGGCCCGAAGGGTTGGTTTTATGAGACTCCCCCTCCCCAGGGCAGCTGCCCCCTCCACCCTCAGAGCAGGGCCTCTGGCCCCGTGCAGGTCTGCCTTCCCTGAGGCAGGGGCTTCACAAGAGAAGGCAGAGGGATTCTCGAAGGCACTAAAAGCTAAAAGGCACTAAAACAAAGCCCTGGACGCCTGGGCAGCTCAGTTGGTTGAGGTTCCAACTCTCGATATCGGCTCAGGTCGTGATCCAGCAGGTTGAGAGTTCAAGCCCCGTGTCAGGCTCTGCTGACAGCGTGGAGCCTGCTTGGGGCTCTCTCTCTCTCCCTCCCTCTCTTTCTGCCCCCAAATAAACAAACTTAAAAAAAAAATAACAGCCCAATGACGTTCTATCTTAAGGCCTGTTTTGGGGTCTCAAGAGGGTCCCAGGCTGCCCCACCTTCCTACTTGAACAGTAGCCTGACCTTGCTTCCTGACATTCTTCCCCACTGCAGCAGGTGACCTTTCCAAAGTGAAGAACACCACCTCCCACCTGGCCCCCCTGGCCACCACCTCCTCCGTTGTCACCAGGAACCGGCTGAACTCCTGTCCCCAGCAGGTGCTGTCCCCGGCCGTGTGGGGACTCAGGCAAGTGGGACAGAGCGCCCTGCCCGGGACGGCATGGCTCAGGGCCAGTGGGACCATAAACCCGGGGCAAATACAGGTGCAGGTGGGGCCGGGGAGCAAGGAGGGCGTGCGGAATGAAGAGGGCAGGTGAGGGCAGAGGCTATGTGGGGCCGGCCCCCTGTCTCAGGTCTGACACCTGCAGACCCAGCCCAGAATTCCAGCTGCCGCAGGGCAGGGGCTGTGCCGTCTGAGGGCTCCTTGGTGGCCCCAGAGCCTATATGGTCCCATTTGCTGGGATTGCCAGGGCTGTCCCAGCCACCACAGGGCCAGCTCAGACAACACGTGTCCCCTAGAGCAGCCTGCGCACCCAAGGGACACAGAGGCAGAGACCTGGGAAGCACACAGTGAGGGAAGGCCACTGGTCTCTGGTCAGGGGAGTCCGAAGAAAGGAGACACAGGGTTCCCGGGCTCCTCTGGTGGCCCTGAGTGCCCTGCTCAGACCAGACATATAAACGCAGACAGCAGTGGGGCTGGTGAAGGCCAGGGGGCCACAGCCTGTCTGGAGGGGAGGAGCACATCACACGTCCTCCGTGTCCTATTTTGGATTGCGGGCACAGAGGCTGCGGAACAGGACCCTGGCCTCAAGGCCGGTGGGGGCTGGGACAGGTGCCCGAGGGACAGAAAGGGTCCTGCTTGACCAGCACCTGCTGAAGTGCCCCAGGCAGTGACTCCCCATCTCTGTGGCTCAGCATCTATATCCACAAGCTGGAGACAGTAGGTCTCATGGTATACAGTGGGCAACGCACACAGAGTATACGCCGTGGGTATACTGCTGACCTTGCCGTTGTGAGGACTGCCTGAGCCAACGCAGGTAAGTGGTCAGAGCAGTGCTGGGCCACAGACACGCTCGGTGGCCATCACGCTCGGCTCATGCCTCCGGAGGCTTGGAAGGAATCTCCCGTAACTGATCTGGTCTGGGGGAGAAGCGGAACAGAGGGAATCGGGGGCACCTCTGCCGGACCCAGGGTTTTCGTAGGCGGTCGAGGAGCAGGGAAAACAGAGGCCTGGCAGCACGTTCTCCAGGGGGGCAGAGCATCTGGGGGCAACCCCTGCAGGACTTTGAAGTTCACAGAGGAGTTCGTGTCCCTGGGCTGTAGGCGGAAGCCTTCAGGATGTGAAGCAAGGTCAGATGAGCCTCCTGGAAAAATCATGGAGGACGTTGTGAGAACGCGTGTTGGGAATTCCAGACTCTTCCCCCTCCGGGCTTGGCTGGATGCAGGACGCGGGGTGAGAGGCTGTTGCTGAGCCCAGGGTTTTCATCCAGGGCCGTGGGGCGGGGTGGGGGCTTGAGGGCCAGCAGCCCCCTCCCCGGAAGTCAGCCCTGACCCCGCCGCGGGGCGGATGCTGGCTGAGAGGTCTGTCTTCCCCGCGCTCCCCTCCAGGACAGCCATTCTGGAAGCAAATGGCTTTGATTTTACAGGAAGCGGACTAAGGGGCTAATCTGAGTTTAATTTTTAAAGCCAGGCCTTTGATTTCATACTTATTCATTTGAGTAATTAATGCCTCCGAGTCTGGGGTCAGAATGCATCCCCGCTTAGCTCGTCTCTCTTACATCCAGAGACAGACCTCACATCACTTGGGACATCCAAACCATGAATTTATACCCGCTGGAATGTTCCGAGGGCCCGGAGCAGGCACCCAGTGGGACTTCACAGAGATCTCCGCCAAAGACGGCTGCAACCCCATCTCGGCGTGCGGGGTCCCCGGGACCAAGGCAACGCTTCCCGTCCCAGCAGGGGTCCCGCACACAAGCGGTCCTCTCTCCTAGAACCTGTGGGCACAGAATGTTCTGGGCTTTGACCCATGTTTTTCAAACTCAGTCTCCATTCGATCAACAAACATTTATTAAGCGCCAACTGTCTGGCAACCAGTAGGTAGATACTGGAGGGTCAACTCTGTTCCTAAAGGAGAAAACACACACAGGAGGACGCACAGATCTGTGGGCACGAGTGTGCCTGAGCCCTGAGCGGGGAGAGCATCTCGGGGCAGGGCCGGCTCCGTGGGAAGGTGACCTTCGGGAGGACCCTGAAGGGGGGGCATGGAAAGTACAGGTGAGTAGTGGGGGGCCTGGAAGGGAGGGCGAGGCCAGGGGCAAGGGTGTGGAGCGGACGGCACATCGCCTCCAGAGGCTGGGTCTGGAGAGAGATTCTGGGGGGCTTTCTACGCATGAGTTCCTCGGGGGATATTTTTTTCCTTCTCCTTCCCACCCCCCACCCCACAAAGCACAGGATGAATCTACGCCCTCGGTTTCACCCGGAGCCTGCTGGCAGGACTTCCTCTCTGTCCTGTTGTGATCTCGCGTCTGTCACACACACACGGCTAGCACCGCGTCTCAGGGCCCTGGCCTCGCAGCGCGCTGAGTGGGGGTTCCGACAAGTGCAGCTCTCCTTTACGGGGGGGGGGGGGGGGGCAGAGACCCGGCTCAACGCTGGTGGGTGCGGGCCGTGCGGGGCCCAGACACAACCGCCCCCTGGGGACGCTGGGCTGCCGGCATCCGGTCTAGGTGCCCTGGGACGTCTTCGAGAGGCTAATGTCCAGACGGGGCCCGACTGGATGTGACTGCTGTTCAGAAAGGAGGGAAGAGGGGACAGGGCCTGCAGCTCCTTCCTCCAGGGTGAGGACCCTGCCTGAGGTCCGCGGGTGGAAGGTGGTCGCAGACAGAAGGGCCAATGACTTGATCACTGGTGTCCACTGGGCCCCACAAGGCGCCCCCCATCGACCAACCCAGTAAGGACACACACAGGAAGCCGATGCTTGGCAAGGCTGCTCTCTCCAGATGGCGTCGGAGGGTGCACACAGGTGTCTGTGCAGACGTGGGACAGGCAGCGAGGAAGGCATCTGGCCCCTCGGCGGCTCCTGGGGTGGCTCTCAGAGCAGCTGGGGGGGATCCTTGCCGCCCCCAGAAGCAGGACTCGCATGAGCGGGTCGCTCGGAGCTGGGGAGGAGGTGAGGCCGTGGGGGTGCGGGGCAGCCCAAGCTTCTCCTGGTGAGCTGCAGAGGCCCCCGGCGGCCCAACCAGCTCAGGGCGTCCTTCCGGGCCCCCCAACGGGCACACGATGCCGTCTGGCCCTTGGCGGGGCTCTAGCCTGAGCTACAATGCCGAGCTTCGGGGTCAGTGAAGCCCGTAAACTCAGGGGGCATTTCTGTCGGTGCCTGCAACACCCCGGCCTCCAGAGCGCCCAACGGGCTTCTGCAGATTCTCAAAGGCTCAGGCTCTCCCGGACCCCTGGCTGCCTGCTCACGGCCTTGCGAACCACCCATGGCACTTGGGACGCCAGTGGGGCCCCAGGCTGCGGCAACACCGTGGGAGCCAGACTCGCTCGGTGGGGGTCGGGGAGGCTCCCCAGAGAGGGAGCACTGGGGCCCGGCTGGCCGCCCCTGGCCTCCTGCTCTGCGGGGGGGGGGGGGCACTCGTGCTCCCTGGAGCAAGAAGATGGGAGCAGCGCCTCCGTCCCCAAACTACACTCCAGCCGGTGGAAGCTTCTATTCGCCCCGCCCTGTCACCGACTCAGGTCCTGCGCTGGATGCCAGCCCTCTGCTTCCTGGCTGGCAGCCTGAGTGAGCCAGCCTCTCTCTGAGCCTCGGTTTCCCCATCACAGGGCCTGCCTGGGAGGGCCACGGAAAGACCTCAATTACCCGCGGAGATGGCCCAGAGCAGGGACAGCTGGTAGGAAGCCCCGCTCAGGACTCAGCACCTCTGGGTCCCTAGAGACCAGGTCCCGCGCCCGTGCAGAGACGTGTGCACAGACACGCGTGCACAGCACGCACACCAAGCACGCAAAGACGCGCACGCACACCAAGCACGCAAAGACGCGCACGCACACCAAGCACGCAAAGACGCGCACGCACACCAAGCACGCAAAGACACGCGCGCACGTGTCCATCTGCACGCGTACGCGCGCACACCAGACACGCCCCCCGCGGCGGGTAGCACACCGACGAACACACACGGACGGGTGCGCAACACACGCGTGTGCACCGTGCGGACAGAGACGCGCCTGTGAAGGTGGGGCTTGGGAGGTACCGGCGCTCGCACACCCCATGGGAAGGCGACCCTGCCCTCTGCCCCAGGACCGCACCATTACCTTCAGCCCCACAAGCCCCAGAGCATCACCAGGTAGAGAAACTGGTCCCCGGGGTCCCTGCTCTTAGGTTGCGGACTGACAAAACCCAAACCGCAGCCCCACAAAACAGCACCATCTTGTGGTGGCAGCAGGACCAGGTGGGAGGCCAGAGGCCTCTTTCCTTTGGGAAGGGTTTTCCCTCACAGCCGGGCTCCCACGGTGGGCGGACACCAGCTGTATCCCCCCGCCCCCCCCCCCCAACCTGGGGCGGGCGGCACCTTGTACAGGCTGCTCTGGTCCGGACCAGCGTTTCCTCCGGTCCCCGCCGCCCTTCACTGGCTCCTGCCGGGCCTGAGGTCACCTGGGCCCCGAGCCCAGCTCTTCTGGGGATTTTGGGAAACCTCGTTCTCCCCCCCGGGGCTTCTCGCCTCATCTGTGAAATGGGGCCATGATACTGATGCTCAAGATACCTAGAGCCACCCCTCCTGCCCCGGGGCTTCCCACGAATAGACTGGGCTGCCCCCCCGACGTGAGGCCTGAGCCTACAGCTCCCGGGGGTCCTCCCCTGCCGATTCAGACATTGGGAAGAAGAGACATCTATCATACCTTTCAGCACCCCCCATCTCCTCTGGGCTCCTCCTGCCCCCATGAGAGCCTGAGCTCCGGAGCAGGACTCTGTTCGCCCTGCCCCCACCCCCCCAGCCTGCAGGGACGACAGCTCGTAGCCACTTGGGGAACAAACGACCAAGAAGCCTCGCCGGTGAAAAGGGGACGTAGTATTCCTCCACACCTGCCGGTCCACACCACCCGCCTGGCAGAGAGGGGCTCGGACTTGGCTCCGAGACAGGTCGCCGGGGCCGAATCCGGGTTCTGACGCTCCGCACGCGGGCAGCCCTCCCTGTGCCTCAGTGTCCCCATCCACAAAGGGGAGTCGTCGGAAGGGTTGACGGAAACCCCTTCGAAGGGCCCAGCCCGGCGCCCGGTCAACGGATGTGTGTGAGCAGAGGCCGTGTGGGCTTTGGGCCGTGTGCACCACCCCCTGCCCGGTTCTGCACACCCGGAACGTCGGGCTCCCGGCGTCCGGGGAGGGGGTCTCGGAGAGGACGGAAGCGGGAGGCTGGGTTTCCGCAGCCCCACCTAGACCTGGCGTGTGGCGCTCCGTGACCACGCCGCCGGGCTCCAAAGGCATCGGAGGCGGCACGGCTGCTCGCGTTTCCATAATTGGTTCCACACCAATTAATTTCTCACGGGTGAGATGAACGCGGTCCGTCTCCCTCCCCGGGAGAGCGCCACGTGCTCGGGCCCCGGGGGCCTCTTCTCTTCCAGCCAAACGTTAATTTCCCCCGAGTGCCCCCGGAAAGAGGTTTTAGGACGAGACGCGAAGCTTGGCAGGAATCTGACATCTGAAACAGCCGTCCAGGGAGAGGAGGGGTCGAGACACGTGCTAATTGCCCGTCCTTGCGACAAGAGTTTCCGTCCGCTGAGCCTGCGCTGGTTTCCCGGCTGAAGATGCCGGGTCGTGTCCGGGATGCGTCAGGCCTCGCTTTGGGGAAGCATCCTTCCAGGATCTGAGAAGAGAAGGAACAAGGAAGTGTTCTGGAAAGTCAGAGAGTCCTGGGGGGCTGGTGTGCGAGAGTCATCTCTGCTGAGAGCCAGATGCTTCTCTCCCTGGGCACCTGGGAGGTGAGCGCCCGGTCTCCTGCTGCCCCAGGCCCCAGAACCCCCACTCCCTCCCAGCAGAGCGGCTGACGGCTCTCCCTTCCAGAGGATGTCCAGGGCCGGTTTTGTGGGCCTCGGAGCCCTGCATCCACACCCCCTTCAGGGGCTCCCCCAAGGGGCCAGTGGTTGGGTAACTGCAGGGCCGAAGCAGAGCCTTCAAACCAAAGCTCCGAGGTCATGTGCAAACTAAGCTTTTGCTGGACGTGCTGGTGCAGACGGGCCAGGGACCCCCAGGCTGCCTTCCCGCCACGGGAGCTCTTGGGAAGGCCCAGGCTTGGAGGGGGGGCGCTGGGGGTTACCGGGGCCCTGTATGTATTCCATCAGCCCCCACCCCCACGTGAACGGCAGTGCGGAGTCAAGACCAGCCCTCCTGGCCCTGCCCCCCAGCAGACGGCGCCCCGGAGGCTCCCAGTAGAAATTCCGGGGCCCCTCCCCTCTTCAGGAGTCAAGTCGCCCACTTCGGGGAGTAAAACAGCCTGGCCTCCAAACCATTTCCCACCCTGGAGCCTCCGGGGGGCCAGTGACATTGCAAAGTGCAGAGGACACAGGCCACGCCCAGAATCTGCCCTTGGGCTCGCTGGCTGGCTTTGAACTCTTCCGGCAACTTTGAGCAATAAAGCCCAGGATGATGCTCCCAAGCCATTAAGTGGAGAGACAGAACGGCATTCCCAGGGCACGCACCTGTCCCAAGGCACACGCAACCTGTGTCCACAGAGGACCGTCTGGCTTCTCTGGTGACCTGGAAGGTGGACGTCAGTCCTCTCCAAATAGAACTCCCGCCGGTATGAGCCGGACCCACAACAGATGCCGTTACCTGGGGATCCGGGGTGTGCTCAGGTCGACCAGCTTCAGCACCCGTGTTCAGAGCCCTCAAGACTAAGAAGAAGTCGGCCAAACGGTAGTCCCACACCAGTAACAGACACAGGTCTCGATCGTCAAGCACCTTCTCTGTGCCGGGCTCCATGTGAGGCCCTTGGTGCTACGGAATCTTCTGGAATCTTCTCGATTGTCCTAGAACGCGGGCTCTGTTATTGCCCCTGTTTTATGCAAACTGAGGCTCAGAAAGTTTCGAGGGCCTTGCCGAGTTTGTAAGACCCATCTGCTGAAATAACCGATGCATTTATTCTTGGTTAAAATCCCGGAATCAAAGACCAGAAGAGCCGCCCCCCACCCCCCGCTTCCTCCTCCAGACTCCACACCCACAGGCCTGAGCCTGGCTGGGGGCAGGGGCACGGGGCGGGCCCTCCCTGGTAAATAGCATCGGCCCCTTGCACTGATCGCAGCTCTGCCCTCGAGAGTTCAGGCTGATAACACGAGAGTAATCGCATGATAAACGCTCCACAACTGTGCCGTCTGGACATGGAACCACCCCAGCCAGAGTGTGTCCTCATCACTGGGCTGCAAGCCAGCCGGTTCCAACTTGGCCGCGTGCCCGACTCCGGCCTGGTCCCCGCCTGGATCGCGGCCCACGGCGCCCTTCCCAGGAAGGCTCACGGATCACCGTCAAGGTGAAGCCAGAGGCGGTTAACGACTTGACGTGGGTCATGGCGTCCTTCCCCGGCAGGACTCTGCCTGCCTTTATCTTGGGCACGGCATCCTTTGGACAATTGACCCGAATCCACAGCCATAAACGATGGTCTTTGTGCGTCTGGAAATGCTGCCTCATGGGGCGCCGATCACTGACCCTGTTTGTTTATTTATTGGGAGTATTTTTAGCTTGCGCTGTTACCCCTGGGATCACCGACTTTCCTTTTTAATCCTCCGCTCGAGCAGAAAGGAAACAGAGAGTAACACGCAGGTCACTTGAACTCCGGGGTAACTTTCGGGCAACGCTCAGGCCACCGAGGTCAAGCTTCCTCCGGCGACAATCCTGCCGCATCTCGCAAATGGCACTGGGCCCCCCGGGGTGTGCGAGCTGAGCAGAGCCTGGCCAGACCCACAGGCGAAGGTGTCCATCTAAGGGCCCACAGGGGGACGTGATGGGCCCTGGGGCCTGTGGACCCTAAACGTGACGGCCTGACCTGTCACGCAAGACTGGGTGTGATCCCACACCCGCCTTTCAGAGAAGACCCCCCGACTCCTTCCCAGTCCTGGAGTCCTTGGCTTGAATACCGACGCTGCTAATCTGCTTCCCCGTGCCTCAGTTTCCACATTTGTAAAATGGGGGCGATGAGAACACCTACTCCACACACCTGTTCGGAGCATTAAATAAAGTGTCCCCAGCCCATGGTAAGTGCCCTACAAGGGGTGTCGTGTCATTGTCACTCTTAGTTCTAGGGACTTGGATGTCAATCAGGGTCCTTGTGGAAGCAGGCTGCCCACCCCAAGGGGACACAGAAGATAAACGATGGTGAAGAATCTGGTTACTGTCCCGAGGCCAGGAGGGGGCAGTTACAGAACCCGGAGGTGGGGCACTCGGGGAGGAGGGGTGTTGACAGGAGCCGTGGCCTTGGGTAGAGGGGGCACGTCCACGACCCCAGCGAGCCCCTCTCTCCTTTCACGCTCCGACCTGCTCCTGGCTCCTCCCACCAGCTGGACCCACCTGGAACCCACAGGCCGGGCGGCTGGACCCACCTGGAACCCACAGGCCGGGCGGCTAGTCATCAGTCAGCCTCCCGGGACGAGGAGACAGGGTAGGGAGCAGGCTGGGCTGTCCCAGGGGTGGGGGCAGGCGGGCGGTCGCCATCCGCTAATCGGCCTTCTTTCCCCGGCTGGCGTGTGCGGTTGGGGACCAGACCCTGAATCTCACGTCGGTTGGCACCAGATACTTTTTATGCCCACACGTATCCTTGAGTTTTGCCCCAGGGTATAGTTAAGTTCCATGTTTGTAGTTAGGTTTGATCATTTGGGGTCTTGCTTTTAAAATTCTTAGATGGGACCAGAGCAATGTGTAACCTCTAGGGCTAATTTCGCTCAGTAATGAAGCAAGACCCTTCTGCTCACTCAACCCCAAACCTTGAAAAATATGAGGACTTCAGTCAGTCCGTCTGGGGAAAACGGGCATTGTGTGTCACGTGTTCTTTTGGGCGGTTCTTTCCTCAGCCCGGGGGATAATTTCTTCCCATGCAAGGGGGTCGGTTCTTGGCTGACTATTCAAAGGAGGCCCCCTGCAGGCCCCCGGACTCTCCTGTGCCCGGGTCTCCTTGAACTTGGGGCTTGACTTACTTCAGGGAGCCCTGCCCCGCATCATGAAGGCTGCAAGCTGAGGAAATCGCCAGACTCCCTGCCTCCTAGGGATTTACTGTCCGTGGTGCCTGACGTCCAGCCTCTTGAACACCATGGTCTCCTATCTTTTGTCTGGGTTTTCAGCCCAAAGAGAAGGTTGCACGTATCTTTTTCACTGGTACGAACGAGGGTCTGTCGTAGACATCACTCAGTCCTTTATGTTTAATAGAGAGCTTTTTTTTTTTTAATTTTTTACAAACTTACTTGTTTTGGACAAATTTTAGAGTCACGAAGAACTTTCTGAGACAGGACACAGAGTTGCCCATGCGCCCTTCACTCGGTTTCCTCCAGCCACAGTGGTTTGTATACCCCTGTAAACACGGGTGGGGTGTGACAAAACGAACTCAGAACTCTATTCCCGCCCCGGCCACGGCCTCAAGACCCTCGTGTCACGGGCGTGGGGCCTGGAAGTGTGTCCCTGCCGTGCTTCGCCCGATGGCTCTCCCACAGGTCCGGTGGCAACCTGATAAATCAGAGCTGGAAAAGGGGCCCAGGTCCTTCCCCTTGCTGTTTCCAGTTTCCACCGCCCTTTTCTGAACGGGGACCCCCTCGAGCCGGGCCAGCCTGGGCCGTGCAGTCCACGACAGCAGCCACGCGCCCACCTGCGCCCCCGTGGGGCGTGTGAACCGTGGCGGCTCCGCACCGAGACGTGCCGTGGGTGTGGGACGCTCGCCGGGCCCGGAGGACTTATTCGCGAAGGCACTAGGGGCGTGAAGTATCTCACCAATACTGTCCTCGGTGTTGACAGGATAACGTTGGATCTAGCGGATTAAACAGAATACATTATTAAAATGAACTTTCTGTTTTTCACGTGGCAAATAGAGAGCTCAATATTACTCATGCGGCTCTCTGCCCTGGTCCGAGCACCAGCCGCCCTCTGCCGTCCTGCCTGGGTCCCGGCCACCGCTGCACCTGCCATCCCCTGGCCAGAGGTGACACCCGCAGAGCAGCGGGGTGGCCGTGGGGAGCCAGATCGGAGTCGGGGCCGGCTCCTGATAACGGCTGTCAGGGTGCCGCGAGCTCCTGGGTGGCTGGAGGGGTCACTGGCCTCCAGGGCGTGTCCCTGACCACTGCCGGGGTGCCCGGAGGCCCCTGCTGAGTCACGTTCCTGCGCTAAACTAGAAGGAAACTCCCTCCCTGGGCCTGCTTCCCACTCGGGAGAGTCTGGTTAATATGTTACCTGCCGGTCCTGTCCCCAGGTTACCCAGACCCAGGGGGGCCCCCCCACACATGACCGGGGGTTACCTCCAGTGCCAGGGGAAGGGGGTGGGGAGCTTTTAAGGTATATTTTTAAATGGGACTGTTTCAGAAAAGAGCCAAGTGAGAAGCAGTAATCATTACTGTTCCCCACCCCAGAATTAGCCGCCTTGAACCTGTCAGCCTCTTTACTTCCAGTCTTTTTATTGCCTAAAATTTTTTTTTAACGTTTATTTATTTATTTATTTATTTTTTTTGAGAGACAGAGAGCACGAACAGGGGAGGGGCAGAGAGAGGGGGAGACACAGAATCTGAAACAGGCTCCAGGCTCTGAGCCGTCAGCACAGAGCCCGACGTGGGGCTTGAACCCACAGACCGCGAGATCATGACCTGAGCTGAAGTCGGACACTCAACCGACTGAGGCCCCCAGGGAACCCCTTCCGGTCTTTTTAAACAGGTATGTACTTTCTATAAATCAAGAGTGCACGTTTGCTGTCCTTGAGAACGAGAACAAAGACAAAGCTACCTAGCAAGTCAGGCTGTGGCCCTTCCCTCCCCCGAGACCCCATCCACGGCCTCTTCTTCCCCTTCAAACTTCTGTTGCCTTCAACACCTTGGGGGGCGGGGGCTAGTTTCCACTTTTCATAAGGCATCCCGGCCCCCCGCGCTGTCCCCGAGCTGCAGGCCCCGGTGTGCGTCCCCACGTGGGACGGGGAGGCCGGCCTCCCGCACTCGCCATGAGCTTCTCGATGGTCACAGGGCCCTCTGCCAGCTGGAAGGGGGCACACCCTGGGGGTCCGTGCTGCTGGGTCTAGGAACCCCCCTGCCCCCGCCGAACAGCTTCCCCCACCGCCCGAGGCGGAGGCTCCGGGGTGTTGCTGCCGGATCTTCGACAGAGAAACAACAGGGACGACGGCAGTGAGTTGCGGTCATTCCTGGAACGGATGACTGTGCGACCTTCCAAGGGAACTAGTGAGATCCACCTGAGCGGACGCAGAGCTGCCCCCATCGGCCGACGAGCCCAGGCGGCCGCAGGGCGCTGGGGCCAACGGGACCCCGGACGGACGCACACAGGTGCCCGTTTGTGGGCACGCACGCCAGGGGTGCCTCGAGCGCTTCTCATGGTGCGGAAGAAGCCGCGGACGCAACCCCGGAAAAATGGGCCTCTGGGCTGGGGGTGGGCGAAAGGGAGGACGAAGGGAAGTATTTGATTTTTTTCTTCCAACTACACAGAAATGGCTCACTGTTATCGGAGGACAACGAAACACGCTTCTGAAGACGGCAGCTGGGCCACGGGCCAAGGGGAGGAGGCTGGATGGGCTGCTGGTAAGACCTCCGGCTTCCCCCAGGAGCTCCACGGGGGCCCCCGATCACTTTCCTGGGGTCCAGACACCACGATTCTAGCAGGTGGACTGCAGGGGCAGCTGTGGAACCTCAGCCTCCAGCGATGCTCCTCTCAACCTCCCCCCCCAGCCTCCACCGGCCTCCCCCCGGCCTCCCCCCAGCCTCCAGCGGTGGTCCCCCCAGCCACCCTTGGCCTCCACCGGCCTCCCCCCGGCCTCCCCCCAGCCTCCAGCGATGCTCCCCCTGGCCAGCCCTGGCCTCCACTGGCCACCCCCCGGCCTCTGCCTGGTCTCCCCCCGGCCTCCCCCGGCCTCCACCAGCCTCCCCCCAGCCTCTGCCCGGCCTCCAACGACTCTGTTCCCTTGGCCTCCATCTGGCCTCCAGGGGAGCCTGAGAGAACCACGCGGGCAAAGTCCCAGAACCCAAGGAGGGTGCTCCTCCCCTTAGTGGAGCCAATGGGGGAGGGTTGGGATGCACAGGGTCTGAGGTCTGTGTCACAGCAGGGCCAGGTGGGCGGGACTCCGCCTCCCTGAGGACCTCACTGCCCCTTACCTTGGCCACCTCCTCTTGGAAGAAAAGGACAAAGAGAAAGAAATGCCGGGGGGGGGGGGGGCCCGGGAACCCTCACAGGTGGTTCGTGGGCATCCCCCGGGTCTGTTAGCTCAGAGACTTCACCCCACCTCTGCTTAATCCAAACCTCTGAAGGTTGGGACTCAGAAGTCTGCCGACCCGCTGTGTAACCCTGGGGGTTCCAGGCGCAGAGTGTGAGAACCGCCCCAGGCTGTAGGCCACGGCTGTGGGCGATGAATCCAGGCCGATGGGGAGAAGGGCAGTGCCAGGTTTGCCCACAACCTCTTATTTGTGGGGTGTCCCTCTCCGGCTCCAACCAGAGTTCTGCCACCCCCCCCCCGAGGCCACCAACCCCCTCCTTGACCCCGTGGGCTGCCCTCCCCGGTCCTGCTACAGGCCTGCTCTTGAGGTCAGCGGTGGGAGGGGGGTCCTCTGTTCCAGGGCTTTTGCAGAAACTCTGGGGACACACGCTCCCCTGCCTAAGGACTGGGGGGTCAGAGACGCCAGCCTGAGCTGCTGGGGTTTCACAGGGGGTGAAAGGGGAAGGGGCGTCCGCCCCGGAGTGAGGCCAGCGGAGACCAGACACCCAGGACAACAGAGCCCGGGGTCCCACGTTGTTCGAGCTGCAGGACCCAGATGCCCTTACAGCCCCTTTCTTGCAACCCAGAGAAAACAAAAATTAAAACACAACCCCAAACACCGAGCCCACTGGGCTCTGAGCCGCCCCACCTACCATTAATGTGGCCGGTTTTCAGGTGGCCCCTTCCCCAGCCCAGCGCCCCCATCCGGAGGCCTGCAGCCGGCCCCGCCGGCCCCCTCTGGCGGGTCCAGGAAGCCCACCGCTCTGCCCTCTCTTATCTCGTGCAAGCCCGGCCGGGCATCCGCGGCCCCCAGGCCTGGTGCTGGACCAGATTTAAGGGGCCGGATGCTGTTGTCAGCTTATCTGGTTGTAAAGGTCCTGCCTTATCTCCAGCCGCCTCTCACTGCCAGTCACTGGTTTATGCTTTTACGAGGCCGGTATGCTTCCCCTGAGCAAGCAGGAGCGACCTCCAAAGGTGACTGGCGGCAGGAGGCGATGAGGACTCCTCCCCTATAAAGCGCTGGGCCCCAGCCAGCCCTGGCTCGGCAGCCGCGTGAACCCATGAAACCCCTGCGGGGGAGGTGGGGGGCCAGGTGAGGGGCAGGGACGAGCCGGGGTCATCAGCCCCTGGTGACAAGGCCAGAAGAAGTGACGGGAAGAAGAGCCTCCGGAGGGAGGCCCTGGGCGGTCCCGGTCCCCCACGCCCTTTCTCGCCCCCCTCTCAATCTCCTGCCCCTCCTGGAACACCTGGATCCCACAGAGCCTGCTCTCCACTGTTCTGCCCACCAGGGTGGGGAAAGCACTGGGTCTGGAGCCGGGGTGAGGCCCTTGCTCTGGGCCTCCACTGTCCTCACCTGTGAAATGGGCATAAGACGCTGAGCCCCCTACCCTGCAGTGTG
This sequence comes from Panthera uncia, assembly GCF_023721935.1. NCBI lineage: Eukaryota > Metazoa > Chordata > Mammalia > Carnivora > Felidae > Panthera > Panthera uncia. The sequence goes on along the minus strand of NC_064808.1, from coordinate 2,605,101 downwards.
ACCGCGGGGCACCGCGGGAGGCGGCAGCGTCTGGCGTCCTGTTAACCAGCTGGCACGTCTGCCCCACAGGGCGCTGTCTGTAGAAGGTTCTAGGAGCCCAGTCTGTGATCCCTCCCCGAAGGATGTCTGCACTGCTCCAGTGGAGCTAAACAGACAGTAACATGACAAGTAAGTAGAATGTACAGTCCGTTACATGATGGTGACATCCAAAAGGAAACTTCTGGAGGGAGTGGGGATAGAGGCTCAATTTTCCATCGGGTGACCCAGGGAAGGCCTCACCAGGCAGGTGTCCTCGAGTTAAGACCCAAAGGAGATGGGGAAGTGAGACATGGAGATCCTGAGAAGAAAGGCCCAGACAGGCCGTGGCATGTGCCAAGGTCCTGGGGCAGAAGCCTGGTGTGTGCAGAGAACAGCCGGAGGGGTAACTGGGGGTAAGGGGTCAGGGAGAAAGTTAAGAGAGGTAATCAGGGGGGTTAGGGACCAGGGTATGGGCTTGGCTTTGACTCTGGGTGGGATGGGGCCTGGAGCGTTTTAAGCCCAGGAGAGAATGATGTACACCGGTCCCCCTCATGTACGGCGGATGCATTCGAGGACCCCCACGGATGCCTGACCCTGGATAGCACTGAACCCTGTATGGACTATGTTTTTTCTATGCATTGCTGCCTATGCTAAAATTTAATTCATAAACTAGACCCAGTAGGAGATGAACAGCCACGATGATAAAATACGACAGTTATAACAATTTATGCTAATAAAGGTTGTGTGAGTGTGGTTTCTCTCTCTCTGTCTCTCTCGGGACATCCCGTCCTCACCCTTCTCGTCGTGATGGCGTGAGACGGCAGAGTGCCCACGTCACGAGATGCAGGGAGGGGACTGACGTAGGCGTCCTGGCGGAGCGGCGGGCTGATTTCACACAGGCTCGTCTCCGGACCGCGGTAGGCTGCGGGGAATGAGACCGCGGAAAGCGGGTGCGGATCAGAGCAAATAACTGTGTTATCGACCCGCTCGCCACTGGAGGGAGGCGGGGGGGCGGTGCGCTGATGGGCAGGGCAGAAGCGGGGACACCAGAGGGGAGTTGTGGCCTCATGCGTGCGGGAGGGGGCGTGGCCGAAGAGGCAGAGGGCGGAGGGGGTGGCTGAGAGAAACCCGGTGACTCCCTCTGGGGACCACGTCTAGTGCCCTGTGACTCACGGGATCCTTTCTCCCATGAGGTGCGAGCATTCCCGCCTTCAGGATGGGGAAACCGAGGCACAACGTGCCCGGAGCTGGAACTCGAGTCCAGAGCCGGTGCCCTTGCTCACAAGGCCAGCCTGGCTGCGCGCCGTGACCCGTCCAGTGCCTCACAGGTGGTCCTGGGCACGCGTTTCCTGGTGACGCAGAGGCGTGCCCTGTCACCATCCGGGGGGGGCTCGCCGTCTACCCTCTCGGGAGGCCAGTCCCTGCCCGCCCCGCACGAGGGGGAGGGCGCAGCTCAGGGCTCAGCAAACTTTCTGCGAGGGGCCAGAGAGGGTAGATTTTTGTCTTAGTTGCATCGGTCCTCAATTTCCCGCCTCGTGGAAGGAAAGCAGCCCCGGCAACGTCGATGAACGGACCAAGAACACCCGCGGATGGACGCCGACTTTGAAACCCGTATCGTGTTCACGTGTATTTGTATTCTTGTGAGTTTTTTCACCCACTGAAGACCGGAAGAGAGGGGCGCCTGGCTGGCTGTGTCGGCGGGGCACGCGACTCCTGATCTCGCGGTTGGGGGTTCGAGCCCCACGTCGGCTGTGGAGATTGCTTAAGAATAAAATCTTAAAAAATGATAATGAAATGGAACAGGCATTCTTGGCTCATGGGCCGCACGACAGCAGGCGGCGGGCAGATCTGACCGGGGCCCAGGCTGGACCCTTTGGAGACGGGAAAGAGGCTGATGCGCGGTTGCAGGCCGCGCTCCCGGGGGCTCCTTCTTGCGGTGGGGGCGTATGGGGTGGGCAGGGGCTGGCCTCCAGCTCAGACACAGCCAAGGACTCAGAGGTCAGGCCCCGGGTCCTGGCCCCTCTGCCCCCTTGCACCGGACAACGACCTCCTGGGGGCATCAGTTTCTTTCACGACATTACGGATCACTTACCCCGTGCAGGGGACCGTGCTGGGCACGCCTCCGGGACCCCTCCCCACGTCATCTCTGTCCCCCCCTCTGGGACCTGTGCCTGTGGCCCAGGTGGGGTCATCAACAGGCCCGTCTTGCAAGGGAAGAGCCCAAATGACACAGAAGGACGAGAAGGGAGAGTGCGGAGAAGACACGTGCAGACACAGGGGTTTTACCGGAACTGGTTTTATCGGGTGGTGGTATTTTCTCTTGGATCTCGCAGCCTGAGGTGTAGCAGACTGAACTGTAGGCCCACCCGCCCGAGCAGACGTCGTGTCTTAACCCCCAGAACCTCAGAGCGTGACTTTATTTCCCATAAGGGTCTTTGTGGATCATCCCGGGTGAGGCCGGGCCCTGAATCCCATGACAAGCGTCCTTACAGGAGACGGAAGAGGAGAGCACACAGAGAGCAGGGGCCACGTGGCCACGGAGGCAGAGGCTGCAGCCACGCAGCCACCGGCCCAGGGACGCCTGGGGCCCCCGACAGTTGGAGGAGGCGGGAAGGATCCTCCCTTAGGGCCTCTGGCGGGAGCGGGACCCCGAGCCTCCCCTCTGTCCCCAGGGGCATCCACCTAGGGGTGCAGCATTCCATGCAGGCTGTCCCCCAATGTTGGGGCCTCCCGCCTCCTCCTTGTCCTCCCCCTTCCTGCTCCTGCCCCCAGGGGGTCCCCGCTGTCCCATCACTGGCGAGGACTCCTCTTCAGAGTGGGGTACCAATGCAGCAGGCACCCTGGCTGTGCCCGGCGGCCCAGCCCAGGGCACCACGATGCTGAGGGGCCCTGCCACCACTCAGGGACTGGCCTCCCCAACCCCGATGGGCCGCGGGCTCTCAGCTCGGCCACCTCACTGCTCTGAGACTCACCTCTTGCTCTGCACCGTGGAGCCCGGGGAGACTCTGTGAACGAGGTCGGATGTCCCACGGACGGGGAGCTCACTCCCATGCATGGCCGGTGCCGGCGGGACCCGGCATCGGCAGCAGCCCCTGGGTTGACTCGCACTTTGAAATTGGCCCTGGGGGGCGGGGAGGAGCTGACCGCCTCCCTCAGACAACACGGCTTTGGTTAGTGATGGTAACCACCAGGTGGCTGAGAAAGGTCGTGCTCGGCCTTGCTGGGCGGCCCCCCCAGCCAGTGGGCCCGAGGAGCTGCACTTGGCCTGACAGAGCTTCGCAGGCCCCGAGCACTGGCTCCCAGCTGGGTCCCGCTTCCCCCACCGCTGAGGCCCCGGTCACACCTTTCCACGTGAGCCTTTGAGGGGAGGACCAGATCCCGCTGCACTGGCCAGAAAGGGACACTTCTAACTGACCTAAGATCTCCACAGGGCCTCTGAGACCCCGCCCCCTCCCGGCCCGCCCCAACCCGTTTCCTGCCAGGAGGCCGACAGAACAGATGCTCTGGCCCCATTGCATAGATGAGGAAACTGAGGCTCAGAGAGGTTCTGGATCTGGATGGCACTTGGCAGAGGCTGGCCTTGAACCCAGGTCTCTGAGCCCCATTCCTGGGCCCTTCCTGGCACCCCCCCCATCATGGCCACCCCGCCCCCCCCCAAGTGCAGGTGCCCGGGGGTCCCCAGGGGCCCACGCTGCCGGGTGCCTGCCTCAACATCCCCGCCAGGCCCAGCTCCTGGTATTCCAATGTCCACCTGTCGCCCAGGGGCTGGGATTTCCGAAACTTAGCAGGACCCACCAGACGGTGAGGCCCAGAGGTCCAGCGGGAAGGAAACCCCTGGCTCTCAGAGCCGCCCCTAAGCCTGGCAGTGTGGACAGGAACCGTCACCCTCTGAGTCCCCAGCCCCTCTGGCTTGTGCCGGGGAATGAAGGGGAGGGGACACAGGTCGGCACTGCCCCCTGGAGGGCAGCCTCAGTGGCCCGAGCATCTCTGGGTGCCACTCAGGCCAGGCGTGGCTGATCCGGGCACACACTGGAGCTCCCGGGTGAGCAGGGGCCCTGCTGGAATCTGTCTCCTCGGGGTGGGGGTGGGGGGTGTCAGCTGATGCCCAAGAGACTCATGGGTCCCCCGGAGCCCCTCTCCAGGGCAGGTCCCTCCAGGGGCACCGGGCGATGTCGTTCCTTCACAGACGAACAGAATCTGCTCAGCTCCTGTGCCCGGCGCCGGGCCAGGTAGAGTCGGCAGAAGAGTGGCCTCTTCCTACAGCTCTTGTGTCCGTCCCACGCGCACCTGCAGGACAGGAGCCTCTGGGGCCGCGTCCTCGGGACCCGCACGGGCTGGACTCACGCGGGAGCCAGCGCGCCCGGGGCAGAAGTGTGGCTCGGACCGTGGCCTGGGCTCCCCCTTCTCGCATCTGGGATGGGCGCCCGGAAGACCCGGCTAACAGAACGAGCCCTTCAGAGCGGCTGCCGTGGGGACAGAGCGCGCGAGGAGCCACCCGCACCCCACCGAGGACGGCAGCCCGACGGGAGACCGAGCAGCGTGGCACCGTGATGCCCTGTCCCGGCCTCCCGCCTGCCGGAAGCAGGCCAGCAGCAGCCAGGACTGTCCCTCGCCGGGAACAGAACGGTCTCCCCGTGAGGACAGCCGGGCCACCTGCTGCGCTCCGGAGCCCCTGGGGGCAGCACCCACGCGCTTATCTCCCTCTGCTGGTCCAAGACCGGGCGGTCGGCGGCCGGGGGGCTGCCCCGAGCCGAGGGTCCTCAGAGAGAGCCAGCCGGGGCCCGTGGCGGGGGCACAGCCCTCCACAGGGGACGAGGCAGGTCCCACAGACCGTCTCCTCTGAGCCCCACACCCACCCGGGCGGGGGGCTCGCTGTGGCTCCATTTTCCGGGCGAGGAAGCTGAGGCCCGGGCCGGCCGGGTGGCCGTCGAAGGCCGCCTCTCCTGCTGGGTGGGGCCAGGTTCGGAATTTCCGGTCACTCCCCGCCTTTGAGCGGTGTCCCCAGCCGGGCGGTGCCAGGCTGGGAAGTCTCTCTGGAGGCTCCACACCCACCCGCAGCTGGTATTTTTATTCCCGTGTGCGTCTGATGCCAGAAGGTGGTTAAAGCTCACGGCCCCGCTGTTTCCTTCCACGGCCGGGGTCAATGGATCACTTATCTGGCGAGATCTTATCTGCCCGTCCTTGCTGGATTCTGGAGCTGGCTCCTGGAGGTACAGGAGGCCCCGGTGGGCAATCACGGGCGCCAGGCCTTGACCCGAGGGGTGGGGCCTCCCGCCTTGGGACCCGCCTCTGCCCCCTTCCCCCAAGCACTGCCTCCCTACGACTCCTTTCCCTCTTGTCACCTGCCCGATCTCTGCAGCACTGGGATGCGACAGGCAATGAAAAGGAGTCGGAAACAGCAGAAGCAGAGCAGGGAGGGGACAGAAGGGACGACAGGAGGGAGTTCTTCGGGCCTCAGGGAGATATTTCGACCCCTGGTTACACAAGCTGGCTCCGAGCTTCCTAGCAGCCGAGGGAAAAGGGAAAGACGTTGAGGGAAGGGAGAGGTGGCGGAGGAGACTGGTCTGATGGACAGAGCCCGGAACGGTCCCCCAGAATTAGTTTCGCCCACCCTCACTGCCGTCAGCCTGCCCTGACACGGATCTTCCTCTTCGGGATGCATGTGACGGAGCGAGCGGCACGCTCCGTGACAGGGTGCGTGAGCGTGTGCCTCTGCGTCTTCGTTCTTCCGGCCTTCCGCTCAGCAAGCACTCGCCGAACCCCCGTACGTGCCAGGCCTGTGCGAGAGGCTGGGGAGGCCGTGGTCAGCAAGACAGGCCCGGTCTCCACCCTTGGGTGTCGGAAAGCCTGGTGCCGACGGGCAGGAGGAAGCAAGCGGCTACGGAAGGTCCGATTTGCAAAGCAAATCATATTCTTCTTGCGGGGATTTCGATATCGTGGTTGAGATTCGCAGCAGTGAACCCACTTTTGCAAGGTCGACGAACACCGCGGCCTTCACCAGGACCGCCCTAGGCCACTCACTGCCCAGCTCATCACCACGGCCCCCAAGGTTCCCCTCCCCCACCGCACTCTGGCCCCCGCCCCCCCTCCACTATCTGACACGCCCTCCACGTGCCCCCAACTCCGCACCAGCCACACAGACTTCACTGCTCTTCGTCAACTACGGCGGGCAGTTCCCTGCCGCGGGACCTTTACACTTGCTGTTCTGTCTACCTGGAACGCTTTTCCCCCAGAGCTTCAACCGCTCTGCCTCCCAGTCTCCATGACACTGTGTCGGGAGTGACTTTTACTATTTTGAGGCCATTCTCTGCCCAGCACATAGTAAGACTCAATACGTTTTCTTCGAACAAAGATACGAGGCACTCGTTGTTACATTTTCAAGGCCCCCAAAGGAAATAAATGCAGCCGGATCCCTGACTGCTGGGTTTTTACCTGCTTCCCCCACGTAGGGGATGCCCGCTCCTAGCCTCTCCGCTGGGTTCTGAGTGACAGCACGTGTCACCTCCAGCCCTGGGTCTGACCGTGGGACCCGGGAGGGACACCCCCAGGAGCTGTCGCTCCTGGGTCAGTTTAGTTCTTTCTGGAAAATCAGACTCACCTCTGGGGGGCAGCATGGTGTCGTGGGAAAAAGCCCAACTGGCTTCCCGTGACCTGGGTCTGGATCCGAGCCCTGCTGCCTCAGGAGCCAGTGACACTGGCTGAGTCACTTCTGCTCCCGAACCTTCCACGCCGGGTGGCCGTACTCAGTGGCCGGGGGAGGTGTGGGCATAGACCGCAGGGACCCTGTGTCCCCGAGACACTTTCAGACAGACTAGGGGACGTTGCTGGTGGCCGTTTTTCTCCCCGGATGCTGAAGTCAAACATGCTAACAGTTCTGGGGGAAAAAAGCAACAGTTTAAAAATAGGAGGAAACATGTCCAAACAGGAACGTTCTATTATTTCTCTCTGGTCGCGCTTGGCAAGCCCCGGCGGGAGGAGCAGGAGAAGGCAGGGCCGTCTCACTAGCCAGAGCCCCTGGGGGGCTCCCAGCCCCGAGCCCCCAGCCCCCAGCCTCGGCCCCTCCTTGGGCAGCAGCCAGGACACCGAGGGCGGTCACAGCTACCTGCTTCCTGGAGGGGGCGGAGGCTGCCTGCCTCAGTTTCCCCGGAAGGCCACCTGGCCGCCCCTGGTCGGCCCCCTCCCCTCCTCGCTCTGCTCTGGGGTCTGGAGTCCCCTCCGGATGGCACTGGGGTGACTGACATGAGCCCTGGGGACAGTCCCGAGAGACCTGTCATTTGCAGGACACCGATGACTCCCTGGAACAGGACCTGGGTGAGTTTCCCGTCTCTGCTGTAACACAGCGACACTCGACCACAAAGCCGATGGCTCTGACCGCACGTGCTCTGTGGCAGCCCTGGGGGGCGGGAGGACAGGGCAGCGCCTGCCGACCTTTGTCCCTCTGTCTGGCCCGGCTCCACTGTCCTGCCCGTCTCAGGAGGACCCCCGTGACTACACGGCCCCGGGAGAATCCAGAGTCACCTGACATCTCAACCCTTGACCCAGTTGCACCTGCAAAGTCACGCTCCCCACGCAAGGTCACGGCTTCACAGGTTCTGAACATCAACATGTGCACGTCCTGGGGGCAGGGCCGTGTTTCAGCCACAGCCCCTGCACATAGCTGGTGCTCAAGGGGCTGGCTGTGACCACGAGCTGCACGCTGGGGGCCTCGCCGGCCCGGGGACACACGCCAGTCTGGGGGGGGGGGTCTCAGGGTTCCTGATTCTCAGGGGACACTGAGGCTCAAGCCAGGACTTGTCCCACGTTTCCATTTCCCCCGTTCTTCCAGGGAATGTCCTCGCACTTCACGCAGGGTGTCTCCTACCTCTAGAGATGTCCCCCCACGAGGCCCGGGATCCCCAGGGTCCTGGACCACTGAGGCCGACAGCTTAGCGGCAGGGCTGCCCTCTGATGCTGGTGTTGGGACAGTCCCAGGGACCTCAGCCCCGCCCCCAGCACAAAATGTGAACAGTAGAGCTGTGGGTCCAGCGGAGAGGTCAGGGTTCGAGTCTGGATTCTATGGGACAGGCCCGGTGTCTGTAAACGGGCCAGCAGCCTCTGCCTCAGAGGAGGGGGTGGAGAGTAGAAATGTCCCCCTGCCCCCAGCATGAGGCCACCGGACCTCGGGGCCTCACTCTGAAGGTCCCCCGGCCTCGGAGGGTTTGCCGCAAAGTTGCCCCGCGCCAAGGTTTGAACTGGGGAGCGCAGGACGGGCACATCCACCACCAGGGGGCAGCCTCAGCTCTCACCTCTGAGTCCCTCCAGGGGTCTCCCCGCCTCCGCCCCCGGCCAGTAGGGCCCAGGCGGCTGGGTTCATGGAACTGGGGGAGGTGGGGAGGGGGGCTGGAACGGCCGCTGGATCCTTCCCAGACCCTGCCTCCCTGTTCCTACAAAGGGAAGGAGTGGCTCCCCAAGGTTGCCTCGGCCCCAGGAAAGGCCATGGTGCACGGTCCCCCCCATCCCTGCCGTGAAACCCCAGGGCCTTCCCTGGCTCTGTGCTCCCGGCCTGCACCTGCCTCCGGGCTCCCCCTTCCCTCGTCCCGCCCAGTTTCCCTCCTCCCCCAGGCATGGGCCCCACCAGGCTCACACCTGACCTCACCCAGACAGGACCGGGGCCCCAGCCCAGACAGCCGTGCCACGAAAGGCTCCCATGTCCCAGAGCCACGTGCGGCCTTACCCCCTTCACCCCCCCGGGCGTGCCTGCCTGGTGCTCCGGCACACGCACACGCACACACACACACACACACACACGGACAACTCACTCCTACACGTGCCCACCCGCGGAGATCCCCCAGGCTTGCAGGAGGAGCAGGAGAAGGCAGGGCTGTCCCTGTGCTGTCGCCCCGCTCCCTGGGGGTCGCCCCCCACTGACGCCCGGAGGCTCCCCGGCAAAGCCGGAGCTGCTCCTCAGGGTGAGGCCCCTGACTCAGGTGAGGACACCCCTCTGGGGGCCCGGGGTGAGCCGAGTCCCCCTCTGCGGCGACTCCCCCCTCGGGGTCCTTTGTCCCCCCTGCCGGCTTCCACCCTGCCTCTCTCTGGACTGTCTCTTCAGCGGCCCAGCCACCAGGGGTGCCCGCTCCACCCCCAGAGCGCCCACCACGGGTGGTCTGCAAAGTCCTGAGCCTTTGGAGCCCGTGGCGTCGGACCCCAGGGGCCCCTGGGAAACGGAGCCCGAGGATTCGGGGGGCTGGTTCCAAGGCTCCCACTCACAGCTCATTTCCAGTGTCTGAGATGGGGGTTACAGGGGGTCAGCTGCCGAGCCGTGAGCCCCCTCCCCACTGGGGACAGGTGGGGAAGGAGAGCTGTGTGCCTGGGCGGCTCATAGCCTCCTGACTCCTCAGGACCCCAGCCTTCCCTGCCCACCTTGGCCAGAAGATACATTTGTTTGTCCTCAAGGGAAAAAGCCGGGGTGGGGGTCCCTGAAAGAAAGGAGAGGGAGCGGTCAGGTTAGCAGGGAGCATCCCGAGAGCAGGGAGAAGGCCCGGAGGGCTGGGGACCCTCGGTGGGGCAGGCGGTCCCGTCCCGTGGTCTCGTGGGGAAACTTCCCTTAGCGGGCAGCGAACAAGTAAGTCCCCGTCCCCACGCAGGGCCTCCCCTATCTCCACGACCACAGGGGTCCCCGGGCCGAGGCCATCAACCTGTGAGGATCTGGACTCTGCCCCCACCCCCAGCACTCGGGGCTGGGGGTCAGATGTGATTTCACTGGGACAAGTGGAGAGCCGTGACCAGGTGTCCCGAGCGGCGGGGAGGGTGGGCCAGGGGAGCCAGGCCCGCTGCCCTCCCGGCTTCACGGTCCAGACTGGCTGACAGAGTGCCCCGGGCAAGTGGACACACGGGCCCCAGGGCTTCCTGACAGCGGGAGTGCAGCCACGGGAGGGCGGGACAGTGCACTCCCGGGGAGTGTGGGCCCGGCGTGCACAAAGGCCCAGAGGCTGCATTCCGGGTGTGCCCAGGGCTTGGGGCGCGGATGGGTGTGGCAGGAACTAGGTGCGGGTGTCCCCACCTTGGCCTGAGAGCCAGACTCAGACTTGAGCAATTCTTTCCAGATAATGGGTGTGTGGAAAGCCGGGGCTTCATTCCCAAGGGCTCCGTTTCGGCTCCCAGCCCGTCGGGAAGGATAAAGTGATTCACGTGTGCCCCCCACCCTACCCCCACCCCACTGCTCTTGCTGGCTGAGGTGGCTCTTCGGCCAGCCAGCGGCTCAGGACTTACTCCTGGCCCCTCGGGGCTCCCAGAGCACTGTGGCCCCCAGGCAGGGGTTGCTGGGGGTGGGGACCCGAAGACCGGCACAGTGTGGCCCGGGAAACTGCTCCAGGAACAGCATCCTGGGGTTGGTTCAGGGAACTCGGGGTGCCCAAAGACCAGGGGGACCTGAGGCTCCTAGGGACGGCCTGGAGGTGGCAGAGGGCAGAGTAGGGAGTCCTAAGCCCGACCTGAACCCCCATAGGGCTCTGGGTCCCCTGAGCCCTGCTGACCTGTGCTCTGGAAGACAGGAAAAACCCACAAATACCATGGTTCCTGGCCACTAGGAACCAGCTTCTCACCCACCCCTCTGGGTAAGCAGAGTCAGGGAACCCCAAAGGGTCTATCCTTTTCAGGCTTAGAGGGATTTCAGCCTCAGCAGGTGTTAGAGTTGAATTGAGTCCCCCAAACGTTGGATTTGTTGTCAAAGTCCTAGCACTCTGGACCCCAGAATGGGGACATATTTGGGAACAGGGTGGTTAGAGCTGTGATTGGTTAAGAAGAGGTCCTCCTGGAGTAAGGTGGGCCTAATCCAATGTGACCTGTGTCCTCATAACAAGGGGGGACAGACAGACACGCACAGGAGAACGTCCAGTAGAGTCTGCAGTGACAGCACCATAAGCAGAGCCTGGAGAGAGGCCCTGGACAGACCTCTCCCCGGCACCTGCAGGGAGCGTGGCCCTGCCCGTGCCTTTATAATGCTGGGGTCCAGAACAGTGAGAGAAGTTTCTGTTGTTCAAGCCCACTTGGTTTATGCAGCCCCGGGACACTAATGAGATAAGTGGGGTAGAGACCTTCTTTGAACCCCACCCTCCCCTGAGAGCTGCAGCAGGACAGAGCACCTCTTCCCCCCTGAGCACAGCCTGGTGGCTGCCCCCCCCCAACCACCCAAAACATCCCATGCACCCCAAGACGAAGGCCCCCTCTCTCCACAGCCAAGGGCTTCCTTGGGGTGTCATTTCCTTGGGCTTGTGAAATGTCCAGTGTTGCCATGGATGGTGCCTCCATAGATGGATGGATGGATGATGAATGTGTAGGTGGATGGATGGATGGATGGATGGTACCTCCATGGATGGATGGCTGGATGGATGGGGCCTCCATGTGTGGATGGATGGATGGATGGGGCCTCCATGGATGGCAGGATGGATGATGAATGTGTGGGTGGATGAATGGATGGCTGGATGGATGGCTGGATGGATGTGGATGGATAATGGATGGATGGATGGGGCCTCCATGGTTGGCAGGATGGATGATGAATGTGTGGGTGGATGGATGGATGGATGGATGGATGATGGATCTGTAGGTGGATGGATAATGGATGGATGGATGGTACCTCCATGGATGGATGGATGGATGGATGGGGCCTCCATGGATGTCAGGATGGATGGGGCCTCCATGGGTGGATGGATGGATGGATGGGGCCTCCATGGATGGCAGGATGGATGGGGCCTCCATGGGTGGATGGATGGATGGATGGATGGGGCCTCCATGGATGGCAGGATGGATGGGGCCTCCGTGGGTGGATGGATGGATGGATGGATGGGGCCTCCATGGATGGCAGGATGGATGGGGCCTCCATGGGTGGATGGATGTGGATGGATAATGGATGGATGGATGGATGGATGGGGCCTCCATGGGTGGATGGATGGATGGATGGATGGTTCCTCCATGGATGGATGGATGGATGGATGGGGCCTCCATGGATGGATGGATGAATGGATGGGGCCTCCATGGATGGCAGGATGGATGATGGGTGTGTGGGTGGAGGGGAAGCTGCGGGGCCTATGCTCTCACCTCCGGGTCACCTCACCTGGGGGACGCTGGAGGTGCAAATGCTAAGGTTGTTAATTCGGGAGGCACTTTTAGCCGAACGGTCCCGTTGGCCAGAAGTATCCAGACCGGCACAGGCTGCTGGGTTTGCACCACTGCACTCCAGCAATTTCCATGCCGGTTGCCAGGTGAGGTTTTTTTTTACAACTTCTTTCCTGGCTTGGAAATCTGGAAAAACAAACCGCGTGGTCCCCAAGCCTGCAGGACCGCAGCCTCCTGCCCCACAGCAGGCTCACCGCAGGTGTCCTGGCCAGTCTGCTCTGGACACCGGCCCGGAGAGGGAGACTTGCCCTGCCGGCCCGTGTTCCTGGGACAGATGTCTAACTAAGCTCGGCTCCGACAGCATTGAATTTATGGCAGAGTTTATTTAAAGGAGGAAGCAGCAATAAAGTGTGACACCCAGGGAGTGATGAGCGAGAGCCCCGCGGGAGACACAAAACAGGTACTGACGAATGGGGCTCGTTATTTAAAATTCCACCACGGACGTCGCGGACGGCGGGCAGGCCAGACGCCGCTTGGAGGAGATGGAGAGTTCGTTTCCTTCCTCTAGATAAACATGCCAGCAGCCAGATCCTTCCGTGGTGATAAATGGCTTCCTCCTGCCACCGGCGTGGGGTCGCGCCTCACGCTGGCCGGAACCGTGGCCCATCCAATGCTCCGGGCGGGCAGGGCGGCCGCGGAAGGTGCCAAAAGTGCCCCAATCCCAGCATGTCCCCAGGCCCCGGGATTCCAGGCATCCCTCTCCAGACCCCCAGGGTTCTGGAAATACAGAGGGAGGCGGCCATGACTTCCTGCTCAGCTCGGCTGCAGAGGTAAGGACCTCCCGGGACAGGCTGGGCCCTCGGAGGAAGGGAGCCGGGGCAGGAGGGTGGTGGGGGCCGTCCTGCACCCCAGGAACACCGGCTGGTGTCGGTTGACGTCTGAGCGCCCGTCTGGCGGGGGAGGTGGTCACTCCACGTCGGATGAGCATCTCTGCCCAGCCCGGGGCTGTTTCAGGAGGAAATTGGTTGACAGATAAGTGGGACCTGGAACCATCCGCCCCAAGAGCACTTTCAAACAGTCCAAACGAGGTTATTTGCAAAAGCCAATTGCTGCCATATGCGTCTCCTGGGGCTGGAGGAGAGGAAGGAGGCGAGGCCCCAGCCTGTGTCCTGCGGGGATCCGTCTCCTGCTTCGGAAGGTCACAGACACATTTGTGGTTTCCTGCTTCAGAGGCTCACCTGGGGGTGGCCAGAAAGCGGGACAAAAGCCTGGGACTTAAGGGAGCCCCCTTCCCCGGCCCAGAGTGGGGGCCCTCCCTTCCTCCAGGGGGCTGCCTCCTCCCCTCCTGTGCTCCCCAGGGCAGCTCCCTGCTCCGCAGCGAGGAGGTGGCAGGAGTGTGTGTGGGGAGCCAGCAGGAGGAAGGAGCCCCGAGACGAGACAAGATGATGAACCCCGAAACCATCCTGCTCGCGGAAGTAGCCGGATCCAAAAGGGCCACCCAGCGCGTGACCCTGTTTACAAAAACGCCCAGGGGAGGGCAATCCGTACAGACAAAATGCAGATCGATGGCTGCCAGAGTTTAGGGTTGGGGGACTAGGGGAATAATTGCTTAACGGGAGCCGCGTTTCCTTTCGGGGTGATGAGAAGGTTTCAGAATTTGATAGACCGCTAGTTGCCCAGCACCAGGACCCTACCAGCCGGCTCTGAACTGTTCGCCTTGAGACGCTTCATTTTACGTGACGTGAATTTCATGTCAATTTTTTTTTTTAAGTGCACGTGGTCCCTCTGGGAGGCACCTACATGGGGACCCCTGGGCAGGCGGCCGGCGGGGCCAGCAGGTGACAGGTGCACAGACGGCTGCTCCCCACGGTAGGGCCCGACCATCCGCGTTGTGGGCTTAATAGTGGAGGGACTTCTGGGCCCCATTCCAGCCCCCCTACTTGTGGGTAACTGGGAGCTCAGGAGCCCTCAGTCTCCCCATCCGTAAAATGGAATCCACAAAGACAGTGACAGAAGGCACGTGGCCGGGTCCGGTGCACAGCAAGTTATGCAAACGGAGTGGTTAGGAAGCAGCCTTGTTCCTGGGTGACGTTTCTTTCTTTTTCTTTGTCTTTGTCTTTGTCTTTTTTTTTCTTTTTTTCTTTTCCTTTTTCTTTCTTTTTCTTTTTCTTTGTCTTTGTCTTTGGGTAACATTTCTTTCTTTTTCTTTTTTTTCTTTTTCTTTCTCTTTTTTCTTTTTCTTTGTCTTTTTCTTTTTTCTTTTTCTTTTTCTTTTTTTGTCTTTGTCTTTTTCTTTTTTTTCTTTTTCTTTCTTTTTCTTTGTCTTTGGGTAACTTTTCTTTCTTTTTCTTTTTTTCTCTTTCTTTTTTCTTTTTCTTTGTGTTTGTCTTTTTTTTTTTTTTCTTTTTCTTTTTGTTTTTCTCAAAGAGGGAGAGCACTTGGGGCAGAGAGAGAGAGACAGAGAATCCCAAGCAGGCTCCCCACTCAGCACAGAGCCCGATGCGGGGCTCGATCCCAGGGCCCTGGCATCATGACCCGAGCTGAAACCAAGAGTGGGACGCTCAGCCGACTGAGCCACCCGGCGCCCCTGGCTGAGGTTTCTGGTCAGGGTCCACGTCTTACCCTCTCTGCCAGGTGGCCAGCTTCCCAGAGACAGGGGTGTGTCTGGCTCATGGCTCATTCCACTGTGCCCTGCAGCCAGGCTCCCCAAACTCCAGGCCGAGGACAGATGGCCCTGAGAGCACATGCTAAGATTTCAGACCTTCAGCATCACTGCAACCAACAAGGGGCCTGGAGACCTGCATTTCTGCAAGTGCATCCAGTGAGTTGGATACACAGCCAGGTTCAAGAACTTTCTGCCGTCTGACCTTGCAGCAGAGGGTTGGCAAGGCCACTGGAGAGGACAGAGCATTTGCTTGGGCCCTGGTGGTGCAAACAGCCCGTCCTCTGCCGCCTGGGCTGGTGACAGGGGGACCAGACCCTGTGCAGGCAGGGTCCAGGGTCCAGGCCTCAAGGAGACGCTATTTGAGGATTGCTTTTTAACACACAGCAGGACCCTGTCCTTCCCCAACAGGGAATGACCCTCCTAGAGATCCAGGAGTTTAAAAAAAAAAGGCTATTTAAGAACTTGTCAGCTTTTTTTTTTTTTAACTATGAAAAGAATGTTTGGATCCTTCCTGCAAAGGAATAGTAAGATTAAGCAACTTAGAAGAGGCGGCTGATGACATACACATACGCCCAGGAAGAAAAATCTCTTACTCGCACAGAGCCAACTACGTGGGGAGCCCTGTGAGGTCTGCGCTTAGCCTGGCAGCCGCCCTGGGGGATTTCAGAGTCGGCTGTGGTGTGACGGTGGTGACAGATGCTCACCGCTCACCCAGGCCGGGCCCTCCTCGCCCCTTTCCCGGCGCCCCCAGCAGCTGGAGGGGGTAACGCCGTAACAGCTCAGGCCGGCCGGTCGTCCAACCGGCTCTGGCCTCTCTCCGCCCGGACCCACCAGCCCCAGCGCACATCCCACTTGGTGTGGCCGTGGCTCGCGGGCGGAAATGGCCCAGGCCTGGCCCGTCGGCTCCTCTGCAGAGGATTCTGGAGGAAGATTCTGAAGCCCCAAGAGGGCCACAAGCTGGAAGGAGCCTGGATCCCGGAATGACCTTGTGGAGCAGGCACACCCACCACCGCCTCGGACCCGTGTCGAATCGTGACGTACGCGACTCACGGAAGAAACAGGCCTTTGCTGTGCAGAGCCACTGACACTGGGGTCACGAACGGTGGTGGTCGTCTCGCTGCTGTGGACTAATGGTCATGGCCACAGTCGGCCAGGCTCTCGTCAGGGAAGCAAAGCTCTGGGGTGGGGGGGGGGGGGCGGGGCAGGTAAATGGGCCGAGGTCACAGCCAGGGTCCAGGGAGGCCAGCCCTCAGTGCCCCCTGTCGGAGGAGAAATCGAGACTCGGACAGCCCGGGTTGCCAGCTGGTAGTTCTCGGGGAGCGGGGACTTGAACTGCCACCTCAGACTTAGACCGTGACCGCACGGACCACGTGGACCACGTGGGCTCCGTGGCCATGTCACGTTCCGGGAAACAGTAGGAGCAGCCGTGAGCACCCCCAGCCCCGTGCGCCCCCTGGGAGCCAGCCTCCCCTTCCCGCGGGCCAGCCTGGGGTCTCGTGGGGACAACTCCACTCCCAGGCAGCCAGCTCCCCGCTCACTGTCCGTCTCGGCCACTGGACTCCCGGGCCGCCCCCCCCCCCCTTCCGCCCAGTCCTTCCCAGCCTCTCAGACACCAGGTGGAGCCGGCTTATCGACGGCGGCATTTGTCGGATGGACGCTCAGGGTCGCCTCCGAGAGGCCTCCCAACACCCCGCCTTGGGGTCCAGCCCGCTGCCCTCCCTCCTGAAGCATCGTCCACTTACTTGCTTATTGTCCCCTGTCCCCAGATGCGTGGGCCCCAGAAGGCCGGGGACGTTGGGCCGTGTGACGCTCGGAGGTGGCCACGACGCCTGGTCCCCGACACAGAGGAGCAGGTGCTCGGCAATCGTTGTCTGAAAGGATCAGCCGTGAAGTCACCACGGTTTCCTTCCCACTCGTTGCTGTCTCCCTCTGTGGTGCAAGGGCCTGGGAGCGGGGCTCGGGCCACGCCTGGCAGGACGGCCTGGCGGCCAGGGGCCGCAGCACAAGGGAACGTTGGTGGGGCTCCGGGCTTCCGTGGATGCGGCCTCGTGGTCCAGCAGAGGCTCCCGCGAGGCTGTGTCCTGAGCCACGGGACAGGGGCAGGTGGCTGATACCTCTAAGCATGATCTCTGATGGCCTCAAGGCCTCATCGAACGTCTGGTAAATCTGCACGGTTTCGTGTGTTATTCTATGCCACCCTCAGAATTGTGGCAGGAGTGGGGTTCCAGGCAGATAAAGGAGGCCCTGCCTGACCTCCCAGGGTCCCCGCCTCATCCGGTCCTCACATCGAGCAGAAACAGGGCCGGGCGGTCGGCACCCAGGCATCCAGGGTGTCCGGGGTCCCGAGGAGGTGGGCAGATCTTCCCCGCGGAGGACCCTGTCCCCGAAAGTCCTTTCTTGTCGCCCAGCGCCCGGCCAACTGTCACTTCCTCTGGGGGACTGTCTCCACGGGCCTTCCCGGCCAGCCTGGCCCCATCTGCTTCCCTGCCATCCACTGCCCTCCAGGCACGCCGGCCCTCCGCTCCCACACACGGCCTGCATCCGTGGGGTCGCCTCTGCCCACGATGCTCCCTGACCCCACCTTCACAGGGTGGCCTCCTCCTCGGGAGACAGAGATGCTGCCCCAACACCCTGTCCTCCTGGACACGTCCCTGCCCTTCTCCTCCTCTGCCTTTCACATCACAGCTTGCTGCACATCTGCCTCCTTGTTCACCTGGAGAAAGGATTCTGAACAGAGTTGTAGGGGTTGAACAGGGACCCCCCCCAAGAGGTGTGTCCTCATCCAAATCCCCGGATCCTATGAGTGAGGCCTGATGGGGAAAAGGGTCTAAGCGGGTGTGATTAAACCAGGGACATAGAGATGAGATCCCTCTGGATTGTCGGGGTGGGGGGAGGGGTTCTCTAAACCAGTGACTATGTCCTCATAAGGGAAGGGGAGGGGAACCCAGGAGGGGCCACGTGACCATGGAGGCCGCGACCGGGGGACACAGTCACAGCCCAGGGACATCTGGGGCCCCGGAGCCTGGAAGAGGCAGGAAGGACCCTCCCGTAGAGCCTCTGGAGGGAGCACGACCCTGCGACACCTCGATCTCAGATCGCTGCCTCCAAACTGGGCTGCGGGGGCCGGGGGGGAGGTGATTCGCCTTGTTGTGGGCCACCCAGTCTGTGGTCACTTGCTGTGGCCACCCCAGGACACTCCTACACGGCCGCACCCACTCTCCCAAAATGTTGGCCCCAGCCCCTCCCGCCCTGCGGGGCTGAGGGGGGTCTGAGTGCGGGGAGAGGGCCTGAACGGCGGTCAATGGGACTTGTACACGGACCAGACCCGACTGGCGGGGGGGGGGGGGTCATCACGGGCAGAGTAAGACTCCGCCATGGCCATGGCCGGAAAGCCACGGGCGCTTTGTGTGACGGTGGAGGGACTGTGGGGCCACGTCTGTTTCCTGTCGCTGCGCGTTCAGCCTGTTGTCTCTCGGTTCCCTGGGCCAGGAATCGGGTGCAGCTGGGCCCTCTGCCTGGGGGCTTAGGCGGCTGAAAGGAAGGTGGCAGCCGGGCAGCCTCAGCTGGCCTCAGGGAGGAGCAGCCCCCACACTCACTGGAAGTGTCAGCAAAGCTCATGTTCTGCCAGGTCTAGAGCTCCTGGTCAAGCCTCGGACTTCAGGGCAGGCCTCGGCCTTCTTCTAAACGCTTGCCTGATTAGGCCAGGCCCACCCAGCCTCACTCTCACGATGAACCCAAAGTCCACTGATTAGGGACTTCAAGTACATCGGCAAAGGCCCTTCACCTTTGCCCTATAACAATCCATCCTCACAGACATGACATCCCATCCCATTTGGATATTCTGTTGGTCATAGGTAGGTCCCAGGATCTGCCCAGGCTCAAAGAAAGAGAATTTCACAAGCATGTGACTCATTGAGAACCGCCGCCCCCCCCCATCTCTCCCCTTCACCCTGGAGTGTGTCCACCACATAAAAATTGCTTATTTTTTGTAAACTGTATTTAAAATAGTTTTTTAATGTTTATTTATTTTTGACAGAGAGAGACAGAGCATAGTGGGGGAGGGGCAGAGCGAGAGGGAGACACAGAATCCAAAGTCGGCTCCAGGCTCTGAGCTATCAGCACAGAGCCCGACGCGGGGCTCGAACCCACGAACCGTGAGATCGTGACCTGAGCCGAAGTGGGACGCTCCACCGACTGAGCCACCCGGGTGCCCCTTTGCAAACTTTATTTAAAAAAAATTTTTAAAGAACCCTGTAATCTTGTGAATGCCATGCTTGAAGTCCCTCCCGGGACCCTGGGAAGCACCTGGGTAGAGAGAGGATCTGAACTCTAACCTGTATACGCGTCACAGAAAGTCTGCATCTGCATTTGATGATGGGTCAGGGAGGGGACATCTGACAAGGCTGTCTGAGGTTAAGAATTGGGGCAACAAAGCCCTTTCCCGGGGGGGGCGGGGACCCAGGAGGCCAGCCCACTCCCTGCTGGCTCCCGAGGGGCCACTGCCCTGATCTGCCGTGACAGGACCTGCGACATGGCCAGGGCCCAGGGCACGACTACGGTGTGCTACTTAAGATCCCAGGGCATCTCAGCTCTTGGGGGGCCCCCGCCGCCCCGATTTGTACCGGTTTCTGCAAATGTCTGGCTGACCCTACGCTGTGGGCGCCTTCATCCAGATGCCCAGCAACCAGGCCTGATCCCGGCGACAGGAAGTCAATTTAGGGACAGCGAAAGTAGAGGGAGGGAGATGGGGAGACGGGGCTGGTGCCGAATCACGTGGGGGGTCCCTGGGGCAGAGGCCGAGAGGCTCTGGGTTCGGACGCACACCCCCGCCCCCGGCTCAGAGGGGGTGGAGTCGTGCACCTGGCATCTTGGATGCAGAGGGCTCAGCGTCTGGGTTCATTTAAACCAGTAAACCGGACCCCGGAGCTCGCTCGCCCGCTCTCTCTTCCTCTCTCAAAAATATATAAAAACATTAAAAAACAATAATAATTTTAAAAAATTGGGGCGCCTGGGTGGCTCCGTCGGTTAAGCATCGGACTCCGGCTCGGGTCACGATCTCGCGGTCCGTGAGTTCGAGCCCTGCGTCGGGCTCTGTGCCGACGGCTCGGAGCCTGGAGCCCGCTTCGGATTCTGTGTCTTCCCCTCTCTCTGCCCCTCCCCTGCCGGCACTCTGTCTCTTTCTCTCTCAAAAATAAATAAAAGTCTTTTTAAAAGTAATAATGAAGCAGTAAACTCTAAGGCCGGGGAGGGTGTCCACCTGCTGGCCGTGCTGTGTCTGCTCTCAGGGGCACACGCGTGGGCCTGCACACCGTGGCTGGGGGCGGGACAGCCGGCTTCTCCACTCAGCCCTGGACTTGCAGCGGGACCTCAGTCGGCCCCCCAGTTTCTTTATCGGCACAATGCAGGGGTGTGAAAAGAACACGCAGACCCCGAACTCTCTGTTCGAGCAGTTTGGGGTGCGGAGTAGGGGGGAGTCTCCTGCAGAACACAGATTAACCCGGAGGGGGAGGGTACGGGCAACAGGAAGACCCCCGCCTGGGCTCCCCCGTGCCCATCTCTGCCGAGCAGCTTGGAGTCCACGTGACTACGACGATGCCTGAGGCCCCTACTCACCAGAACACCCTATTTCCTAGAAGAGTCCCTGGACGGGATGGCCAAAAAATGAGGCAAACAACATACAACCCATCCGAAAAGTGTAGGTTTTGCTGGATTTCTCCTTCTTTTAGCATCTGGGGGAAAGGGGGGCTGCGGGCCACCAGCCCTCCCAACGTCCGCAGCCTGGGTCCGGGCACCCCGTCCGGGCCTCCCCGGAGCTGGCCGGTCCCTCCTGCGGTGTCCACAGCAGGTGACCGTAGGGCCAGCTGGGGTGCTGTCCTTCCAAGCTGTTGAATCACATTCTCTTGTTGCCTCTAGAACCCCGTCTCTTTCTCTGCAAGACGTCGTGGGGATCTGCCAGGGGCGAAGGGCGGAGCTGAGACTGGGAATGAACATTTCAACCCCGTCTTCAGTTTTGTAGCTTCGTGGGATTCCCGGGCCCCTGGGAAGGAACGCTGAAAGCAATAAATGGTAACACGTAAGCTGTGTAGTCTGTTCCTCACGCTGCAGCCAGGAAAGGATCGGGGCTCGTCTGGGTCAAGAGCCAGAGGCAAAGACAGCCTTCGGCTGACCCACTCGCATTCTGTCTCTGTCTCTCTTAAAAATGGATGAACATTAAAAAAAAAAGAAACAAAGAACAAGGAAATGGAAACACAGCTAAGAATGGGAGGAAGAGATTTCTGACGCATGTATCTGATAAGGAACTTGTTTCTAGAATATACAAAGAGCTCTTACAACTCAACAACAAGGCAGCACTAACTCCAATTTAGAAATGGGCAACGTGTTTGGGGAGACATGTCTCCCAAGAAGACGCGCGAACGGTCAGGAAGCAGACAAAAGACGCCTGATGCCCTGAGTCATTAGAGAGACGCTAGTCGAATCCACAGCAAGAGACAAGGACACACGAGGAGAGTGGCTCGAAGCGTAGAAGCAAGTGTTGGCGAGGATGTGGAGAGTCGGCTCCCTTGTCTGCTGCCGGCAGGAGCGCAAAACGGTGCAGCTGCTTTGGAAACACCGTCTGGCAGTTTCCTCCAGATGCTAAACGGACCACATGGACCCCGTACTTATGAAAACACGTCTGTGCAAAATCTCGTGCATGTGTGATCGGAACGGCATTATCCCGAACAGCCCCAGACCAGGCACAGCCCACATGTGCCCCAACTGGTAAGACGGGATATGGTCCAGCCAGTAAAAGGAACGGAGTGTTCACGCGTGTTCCGGGACAGACGAAACTCCAAATAACCGCTGAGTGAGAGGAGCCAGTCGCAAACGACCACAAACGGTATGACTCCACTTGACTCAGAATTTCCAGAAAGTCCTCAATCTATACAGCTAGTAAGTGGATTAGTGGGTGTCTGAGGTTGGGGTTGGGGGGTAGGGTAGGAATAGGAAATGACTACTAACTGGGGTCAACGTGCCCTTTGGGGTGATGAAAATATTCTAAAATTAGACTGTGGTTACTTTGTACAACTCCGTGAATATACACTACAAAATGGTATTTGAATTCTTTCTTAATAAAGCCATAAAAAGAAAGGGAAAGGGGGAAAAAAACCAGGGAAGATCTACAACAATGTTTTGGAGCGGGCAAGGCCTTCTTATGTGTGAAAAAAAAAACCCCCATGAGGAAAGCAAACTGTCTATAAAGTTGACGGGGCAAAAATTGTAATCTTTTCATGGCAAAGGCCACAACGTCAAAGGAAAATAACTAAAATATCTGTTGGGGGACCTGGGGGGCTCAGTCTGGCGAGCGTCCGACTTCAGCTCAGGTCACGATCTCACGGTTCGTGAGTTCAAGCCCCGCGTCGGGCTCTGTGCTGACAGCTCGGAGCCCGGAGCCTGCTTCGGCTTCTGGGTCTCCCCCTCTCTCTCTCTGCCCCTCCCCTGCTCACATTCTGTTTCTCCCTCTCCCCAAAATAAATCAACATTAAAAATTTTTTTTATATTTGTCATTCATATGACAGACTAAGAGCTCGTGTCCTTAAGAAGTAAATAGCATTTATGAATCAATAACAGGTGTGCCAGTCAATCTAGGCGAGGTTATGCTACAGTAACGAAACGACCCCCGAACCGTTGAGGTTTGAAACTGCGATGGCTTGTTTCTGGCTCATAATACACGTCCGTCCAGGGTCTGGGGACATCCCGGGCTCGCCACTGCTCCTCGGGGACCATCTCGAATGGTGCCAGTCTGCCATGCCAGGCAGAAAAGACCTCACACTGGTGATTGGAAGCTCAGCCTGGTAGTGATGTGCAAACCACCCTTTACAAAATGGGGTCCAGTCTGGCCACGTGGCGACCGCGTTCAGCCAGCTGCGCTAACGGGGACCACGAGAAGGCCCACCGCCCAGCAGGGAAGAGGGACACAAGATGGGCACGGCGGCCTCACGGGGAAGGAATCGAAGTCACTCCTGCACACGCGAAGAGAGTTGAGCTCCAGTGAAAGGTGCGAGGGGAGACTCATCACGGAGACGCTCGTCGCGGCCGTTCAGACCATAAATCGGTCTCCGAAGCATCCTTTGGATGCTTCTCCACCGGACCTAGTGACTGTACTTCCGAGAAATGACAGTACTTTTGGCCTCCCCTCCTTCCCCCCTTCCTTCCTTCCCTCTACTCTTTCTTTCTTCTTCTTTTCGTTAATGTTTAAGTTAAGAGAGAAACAGAATACAAGCAGGGGAGGGGCAGAGAGAGAGAGAGAGAGAGAGAGGGAGGGAGGGAGACCCAGAATCCGAAGCGGGTTCCAGGCTCCGAGCTGTCGGCACAGGGCCCGACGCGGGGCTCGAACCCACGAACCGTGAGATCGTGACCCGGGGCCGAAGTCGGACGCTCAACCGACCGAGCCACGCAGGCGCCCCTGCCTTTCTTTCTCTTTCTTTCGCCTCATCCCTGTATCTCTTTGAAACGGTAATAACGGTAAGTGAACAACCACAGCCCTGTCACAATTTTCGCCATTATCAAAAGTCTGCTTCACTCATTTTTCCTTAATACTGACTTCCTTCTGAGCCCTAGCTCACAGCTTTCAACGTCTCTCGATCCTTTTTCTGATCTAACCGCAGGCTCCTCGCTCCCTGCTCCCCCGCCCCCGCCCCATTTCCCAGCGAGGGAGCGGCTGGGGGCAGTCGCCCTGGCCTCTCTCTGGACATGGGGCTCCTCAGAGAAGATGCCGGCTGGCCCGGCCCCATGGCCTCCAAACGCCCAGGGGTGCGTTGGAAATTTAGACTTCACGTTCCTGAAAAGCCAGTCCCTCTGTTGGTAGGCCCGTCTGCCCCGGGAGCGACTTTTGGAAATTCCGAACCACCGTCCTCCCAGCTTCGAAATAGCCCAGTTCTCTCAAACGCCATAAAACTCAATGTAAACAACTTTGCGACTCCAGCCACGGGTGTCCGGATTACCCTAGAGGTTGCTAGGATATTATCTCTGCCGGGAAGTTTATCCGCCAAGTTTGAAGGCCAGCAGAGGGCTTTTGCGGCAAAGTGGACGTATTCGCAAAGGTCGAGCGCTCCCTCCTCCCGGTGGGGCGCCCAGGGTGGCGGCAGCTCTGGGTGCTCACGGGAGGACGCTGCCCTGACCGTGGTCTGCCTGGCTGCAGGATCCCGGGGGAGCAGCTTCAAGCTGTCCCCCGGGGCTGCCCCCTCCCTGGCCTGCATGCTTGGAGAACCGGTCACCCAGCCCTGGGAGGGACTGTGGGGTGGCTGTGACCAGGGCGCTGGGCGGGCTCCAAGACCCGTCAGCACAGCCATCCCGGGCTGCATTTCCAGCCACGGCGCAGGAAAGGGGGGTGTCCCGTCCCTGTCACCAGGGCAGCAGTCCTAGGATTTGCCGTTTCTCTCGTACTAACGGCCCACGTTGATGGCCTGACTGCCGTCGACATTGTTCCCTCGGGGACAGTGAAGTAAAAAGGCCGATGAATGTGGTCTGGGGTCTCAGGGGTCCCAGGGAAGGACGAGGGTGCCCCAAAGAGTCACCCGCTCCCAAGCTGAGCCTGATCCGGGGGCCCCCAGGGGGTCTTTCTGTCTTCCAGCTTCTCAGCTCAGATAATTGGGCGTTAACCCATTGGGGGATCCCTCCCCAGGGCCTTTGCACATGCTATGCCCTCGGCCTGGATCATCCTGACCCACCCCAAAGCTGCACCCACGAGGCAGACCTAAGTTCCTTGTTTGGGAGGCTGCCCTCCATCACCCCCGCGACAGCAAGAACCCCATCCGGCCGTAACCTCGCCTGCGTGCGTCTCTGTGCCTGGTGACATGAGCCGTTCCCGCTCGTGTTCCAGTCCTTACTCTCCTCTGGCTTCCCCAGGACCACAGGAATCCCAGGATCAGCCCGCCGCTGGGGCTGGGCTGGGCTTCCCCCAGGGAAGGTGTCCTCACCTCGGCACCATGGACATTTGGGGTCAGAACATTCTTTGCGGTCGAGGCCTGTCTAGAGGCCTGGCACCCACCAGATGCCAACAGCACCCCTCCTCCCGGCTGTGACGGCCAAAGCTGTCTCCAGACACCTCCAAGTGGCCCCCCGGGGGGCAAAATCCCCGCCCCGGGGCAGCCTTCCTGCCCGCAGGAAGCTGGAAGGGAGAAGACGAGCGTCTGTTCGGACGTTGAGCTCGGCCTCCCCCTGCCCGGGGCCACCCGCACGTTTCTCCTCCGCTCGGCTCCACCAGGAAAGACCTACAGGTCTGGCGGGTTGAGGCCAGAGGTGCTGTGTCTGAAGCAGGTGTGAATCCCGGCCCTGACCTACCCACCTGTGACCCGAGGCCTCCCTCAGGGGCCTTTGAAGGGACAGCCCAGACAGGGTCCCTCAGCAAAAGAAACGATCGTTAGCGCAAAGAGGTCCGGCGCGTCAGATGAAACCGTTGCGGCCGGAGGCGGTGGGAGAACAGCACCCTCTCCCCCAGGCCCGGATCCACGTGGAGAAGACCCTTGAGCGGCCAGCCGGGCAAAGGTCAGGGCCGTCAGGGGGCGGGGAGCTTCCGGTCGGTCAGAGACGTCGCCTAGCCAGGAAGCCGCTCTGACTGTCGGATCCGAGGAGGGGAGCACACCTGCCCCCGTCGTCCCCTCCCCACCCACGCGGCCTCTCGCCCGGACGGCCGCCCCGGCTTCCTCCTCTGACCTCCACTCTGGCCCCCCCGATCCAAGCTCCACCCCAAAAAGCAAACTGGCCGCACCCCGACGTCCAGGCCGCTGGCGGGCAGCTTGCCTCCCGTCCTCAGGCCTCAGCTCCAGCACCATCTTCTGTAGGCCGCATCCCCTGGCCTCGCTGGCCAGGACCCATTTGCGCGGTACCCACGTCCCAGGTGCCCCGGTGTCACCAGTCTGTGCGCTTTCTGGATCCAAGGCGGTCTGCCCTTCAGACGTGAGCCCCCAGGAGGGGAGGCCTGGGTCTGCCTTGGCCCCTACGTGCAGTTCAACAGCAGGCAGGGCGCCGTGGTGACTCGGGGGCTAGAGGAATGAATAAGCCCGCACCAACGAGGGCTCTCCCTCCGCCAGCGACCGAGGGCCGGACTCCAGGCCGCCGCTGGCCACCGAGTCACTGCCCAGCCCGACCACTGACCCCGCATGCAGCTTCTGCCCTCGATGAAGCCGGCCTGACGTGGCCGCGCAGAGACCTCCGATGTGTGGGAGGGCAGGGACGGATCAGCGGCCTGGAGGGTTCTGGAATTTTCGGAAGGTGCTGAGGTTGACCCAGACCCGGGCCCTGGGGAGCGTTCATTCCCAGCGACATGCGAAGGGTAAGGAGCGCAGAGAGCTTGCTCTCCAGGAGCCCCTCCCACCTCCCGCGGGGGCCAGACCGGAGGGTGGCGGGGGTCCGCATCACAGCGGCTCTTTCCCACGCCGCCCCCTCCCGCAGTGGAAAGACCAGGTCCCAGGAGGGAGGCTATTACAGGGACTGGCCCCGGCCAGACCCGGAAGCGGGCGCTGGGAGTCTCTCCAGGCCCGGCCCTGGGAGAGCAGCAGCAGAGGACTCCCGCCGAGAGCCCCGGAGACGCCCCCCGAGGAGGCCGCTCTGCATCAGGCCGCTGGCAGGGAGGGGGCCTCCTGGGTCCACGGGGGCCCTTGTCCAGGTCTTGAATTCAGGACCCCGAAGGCCCTTCTGACTCCACACCTTCGGGCCTGCCACTAAGGGAGAGAAACTCGTTTCCCATCAGGACCCTGAAGGTGGGGACCAGGTGAGAAGCTTCTAGAGTCTTCTGGCATCTGGTGGGAGATTAAAACCCTTCCTGGTAGAAAGGAATCTAATCATGTCCTGTCGTGTGAAGGTTCTTGGTAAGACTCACTTGGAACGTTTCAACCTCCTCACAAACGAGCATTTCCCTGGAATCACCCGGTCGTGGTTGACAAACCTGTTGGGCTGTCGGCACCTCTCGGGAGGGCACGGCCCCTTCTTTGAGTTCCTCTGGCACCGTTTCTGCTCAGGGGCGCGAGGCGGGTGGCCAGGGCAGGAGCGTCACCTGCCTGAGCCCCAGAGGTCCTTGGCACAGAAGAGCTGGCAGGAGGACCCCAGACCCCTGCTAAGCTGGGCAGGGTTCAAGGAAAGGCTCCCGGCCCGGGTGGGAGGAGGGGCTGGCACACCAAGGGAAACTGAGGCAGAAGCCCGGCCTTCAGATTGCATGCACAGTGGGGTTCACGAAAGTCTGGTACCCTCCAGGGCTCGGTTCTCACTGTGCTAACCTGTCACAGCTCATTCCATCGCCCCTGGGGCCGGGGCTCTGGGTCTGGCCTCCTCCGCTCAGAGGGACCTGGGGTGGGAGAAGCCTGCACCCCCAGGCTGTGGAATGCACTCTCAGGGTGCCTGTCTGCTCTCTGGGGGGCTTCCTGCTCTGGGGCCGGAAGGCTGGGTCCCTCAGGTAAAACGGAGGCATCCTCCCCGGGGCCCAGCACACCTTCTCTCGAGCCGCCTCCCCCTCCGGCTTCTGGCGTTTCCCCCTCCCGCCCCCCACCGGGCTCAGGCTACCCCCACCCACCTGCAGGTTTCACCTGGCAGAAGCCATGCAACTCTGAAACCCGCACCGACCACAGCTTCCGTGGCTGAGTTGTTGCCCCGAGGAATGCAACCGTGAAGGCAACCACAGGAGAGCGAGTCAGAAGGCGAGTCTGAGCCACCGTCCGTGGGAGGCATGGGGTCGAGGACACTCGTGGACCTCTGCTGCTTCTCCGAGGCTGGTCCTCGGGACATTGGCCTTCGGCCTCAAGGGGCCTCGATCAGGAAAGACTCATTTCCCAGCGGACACTCCCTAGGGACAGTAGAGATGGCAGGCGCTCCGCAGCTATTTAGTGGGTGGGAGGAAGGGAGGTAAGAAGGGAAGGAGGGAAGTTGGATGTGTGGGTAGACGGCAGATGGGTGGAAGAAAGGAAGGATGAGTGAGCATGTGGGGGGGTGGATGGGCGGGTGGATGGATGGATAGAAGGGTGGATGGATGGGGGGTGGATGGGCGGGTGGGAGGTGGACAGAAGGGTGGATGGATGGGTGGGGGGGGGGATGGGCGGGGGGGGGGGGGGATGGAGAGGTGGATGGGCAGGTGGGGGCGTGGATGGGTGGGTGGGTGGTGGATGGACAGGTTGGGGGGGTGGATGAGTGGGGGAGGTGGATGGACAGATGGACGGATGGGCGGGTGGGTGGAGAGGTGAATGGGTGGGCAAGTGAATGGGTTTCCCAGGAGGGAAACCCCGTTACCGTAGAAAGACGTTGACAATAACGGGCGACCAAGGACTCATGCCAGTTTTCTGCAGGCGTCGAGATTGCTCACGGTTTTGGTTTCCGTCCTGTGCTCTTCTGTGTGGGAGACAACGGGAGCCCCGGACCACGCTTGAGTGAGAGCAGCCCGCGCCACCGCCTCGCCAGGAAGGAGGGCTTTAAGTGCGGGACTCGGTCTTTGCTGAGGCCGCATGTGCCCAGGGAGGGAGGCGCTCAGCGGGCGGCCATGGCAGGGCGGCTGAATCTGGGAGGGGCGGGGGGACAGGGACACCCAGGCCACCGCAGAATCTCTCCTCTGTTCCTGTACGAAACGGTCCACACGGCCTGAAAGGAAAACCACCCAGGTCGGGGGTCACGGAGACCTCTGTACAGGCCGCGTGCCCGTGTCAGTATGAACTTTGTGTCCCACACCGGGGCACCTCTCCTCGGGCATCGTCCGCGCAAGACCTCATATGTGTGCACTCGCCGTGCCCTCCGTCAGGAGGAAGACGCGTCCTCATGGCCACCCAGCCAGAGGCCAGCAGCGCGGACGGAGGGACACCCACACACCCGGAGTCCGGCATTTCCACAGTCTCTGCAGTTATCAAAGAAGAGATGAAAACCCAAAGCGGTCTGTGGGACCCTCCGGGCCCATGGAACGTTCTGGACTATTCCAGGACATTCTGGAAACCCCCGTCCCTGCTGCTCCAAGCATTACAATCCGTGGAAACGGCCCCGGGGCTTCAGCTCGTGCTTCTGAGAAGAACAATTCCGGTTGACCTAGGTGTTCTTGGCCCAGAGGCGGCCGTGCCTCTCCCCATCCCACGGTCCTCCCCGAGCTCAGCAGCCCCACCCGGGCCCCACGTCCCCGGCACTCAGGTGTTTTTTGGATATCCCTGGCGACATCTGGTTCTGTGGGTCCGCAGAGAGCCCTGGGCCCCTGTGCTTTCAAAATCTCTCCAGGTGACTCCAATCCACAGCGAGGGCCAGGCCACGGCCACGGCCACGCAGGGCTGCGGGTCTGCCGGCTGCCCCGCCCGCCTCCTCCCCTCCGGGCAGGTGTACATCACGAGAATCCGAATCCACAAACTTCAGCGGGCCCCCACGCCACGCCCTTGAGACGGTCTGGCTGAGAAGGTCTTCCTGGACTTGCTCCTCCCCTCCCAGCCCTGCCCCCTGCCCCGTCTCCGAGCCCTGGGCGTCTCCTGCAGCTCTGAGCCCCACCACCGCCCGGCATCATCGAGAAGGGCACACGTTCAGGTTGGGCCTGCTTGTCAAGGGGACCCTGAGTCACCGGGCGTGAGCCGGGAGCAAAGCCGGTCTGGGGAGGGGCCAGAAGCTCCGGGGGTGGGGGTGGGGGGAGATTAGGCCGCAGGGAACGAGAAACAGGGGGGCGGCAAGGCTCTCTCCCGGCATCTGCGGGCCTGACTCATGGCACAGAGAGCAGAGGATAAGGAGTGGCCGTGATAAGGGACCGATGTGACACAGAGAAACCCCTTCCGAGCCCCGCGCTGAGCTGCCTTTCCAAGAAATTCTCCCTGCAAGAGAAATGACTCAGGCCGCTCACAAGGGGGGGGACCCGAGAGCGGCTAAAGACGGGGACCGCAGCTGGCCCTGGAATGCCACGGAGGTCACGGGCCCTGGTCCCGCCCCTCGTAGTCGAGAATCCCCACACAGCTTTTGACTCCCCTAAAACTTAACCACTAACAGCCTACTGTTGACTGGAACCCTTACCAATAGCATAAATCGTCAATGAACACATTCTGTTTTGACGTGTATGATATATTGTATCCTTCCAATAAAGCAAGCCAGAGGAAAGAAAGTGTCATTAAGAAAATCAGAAAATTGGCTCAGGTCACGATCTCACGTTTCATGAGTTCGAGCCCCGCGTCGGGCTCTGTGCGGACAGCTGGGAGCCTGCGTCCCGCTTCGGATTCTGTGTCTCCCTCTCTCTCTGCCCCTCCCCTGCTCGCACTGTCTCTCTCTCTCCCTCTCTCTCTCTGGCCCTCCCCTACTCATACTATCTCTGTGTCTCTCAAAATAAATAAATAAACTTTAAAAATAAATAAATACATAAATTCATACATACATAAACATTAAATAAAAAAAGAAAATCATAAAGAAGAGAAAATACATTTACAGCCCTGGGCCGCATTTGAGTAAAAAAAAAAAATCTGTGCGTAAGTGAACCGCACAGTTCAAGGGTCGCCTGTATTTTCAAAGGTGTGACCAGGGGAAAGAGAAACCAATGACGGAGACGTGCCTGGGGCCCCCACGGCTGGCAGCAGAGGAGGGGGGCCCGCGTGTCCCACACTGAGGAGGCCAGGGGAGGGGTGGGGGTCACTGTACAGGATGAAGCTGTGCTGTGAGAGCCCCCCCCCCCCCCAGTGGCAATGCCCCCTCGGGGGAGGGCGGCTCCGTGGGATGGCGGAAGGTTTCTGACGCACCACGGACCCTGGACGCGAGAGGGGATCCTTGGCCCTGGAAGGGTGTCGGCCTCCGTGACCTGTCACGCCTGCTGGTAGGAAGAATTCGGGGCGAGCTAAGTCCTGCTCCTGGGGGTGTGGGATGCTAAGGGCCTGCCGGTCGGGTCAGGCTCGCCAAGTGACAGCCACCCCCACGGCTCAGGGTCACAGGGGACTTCCAGGGGACTCCGACGGATCAGCCCTGTCCCGGAGCACGGTGGCACCGGGATGAATGGACTCCAACCCGGACGTCGCAGAGTGGGGCTGGGGGCCCACCGTGGTCCCCCGGAAAGCCAGGGGGAGGCCGAGTTCACCCTGATGAGGCAGGCGGGGGACGGGGCGGCCTCGTCCGACCCCTTGGAAGGTCACGAGCCCTGGATGGGGCTGGCCGAGTCCCACACGTCACCAGGAAAGAGCTTTTTGCGCCCGGCGGAAAGCACATCCCTGTTTCGGTGCCAAATTGTTGGTGAAGTCCCCAGGCCAGCCCTGCACGCACGTGCCACCCGTGAGGACACGACCAGTGTGAGCAGCACCCTCCTCGACACAGACCCTCACTTCCTTTGAAGTTTCCCGATTTCCCGTTTGTTCTCTCATTGCCCCTCGTAGCCTGAAGTCGAGAGCCTCCCGCTCCCGCCCGAGGCCTCCTGCACCACCGCGAACTGGCTGAGAACCTCGGGGGTTTGTGCGGCCCAATGGGTTCGGTCAACTCCAAAGGGGAGCCAGAGGGTCTGGACGGTTCTGCCCACCCCCCAGAGCCCACGGTGGACGAAAGCCCCCCCCCACTGCGGCCACGTGCACGGTGTTGCTGTTGAACTCGGGTCCGGCACATCCCTGCTGCCCGTCTGGGCCAGACCCGATCAGGTCCTCCTGGCGCCCTCTGCCCGGGCTCCAGAGCGCTTACCGATTCAAGGGTTTGTCACTCTTCGCCCCAGTTTGGCGGGTGCGGCTCCCCTGAATCTCAGGCTCATCTGGGGAGCCCAGGGGCGGAGGCGTGTGCCCACCTCCTCCCCAGCACTGCTCCCCAGGGGCACTGCAGGGGAAGGGACAGTCAAGCCACAGAAGGTCCCGTCTCCCCGCCCTCTCCGGGACCCAACCTCCAAACCCCTTCTCTATACTATCACCCCCTTTTTATCCACACGGTCACAGAAGCAGGTGACGCCTTCCCAGTCTCAACAGCAACGGAAATGTGACATTGTACCCCCTCGGCCACCCTGCCTGGTGGGGCTGAACTTGTGCAGACCGTAACTGCCTGAATCCCGAGTCTCGAGAGTGGGGGCCCTGAGTGGGGGCTAAGTGGGGTGGGGAGAGGGGCGGGAGTCCTGTTCTCAACTCAGGACTGGCCCATTAGGAACACTTTGAAACAGAAGACGCGGGACTTTGTCTCTCCTCCCTGGTTCCTCTAGAAGCTTCATTTATCCCAATGCCCCCTTGCTCTAAGCTCCCAGGACACGGCCCACGTAGGCAGCCGTACCTCTGGCAGTGCTCTGGGACCCCAGACCCATCCCCAAGAGATCCTGTCCCCTCAGCGCAGCTCATCCCCTTTCGGGTGTTAGCAGGAAAGCGCACTGAACAAACCGATTTATACTAAAGTGAAAGTGGCTGATAGATAGCTAAAGCCTCTAAGAGCTATCGGCATTTTCTAGAAAGGTGACACCTGAGCCAAATTACCCACTAATTGGTGGGCTTCCGATTGATGCCAAACCAAAGGAAACCGCGGGGACGGGTGTGGAGGGGACGCTTGAGGGTAGAGGTATGGAGCAGGCCACTCCGAAGGCTGTCCCCGTGACGCTGCCCTCTCCTCCTTGTCTAGCTCTCTGTACGAAATGGGACGCAGGTGACGGGGTGGGGAAGGTGTCCCGAGGGCCCGCGCTCCGGGTGAGCCCAGTGAGATGCCCCCTTGCCAGAGCTCCTAGTGGGATTGCCCTCTGTGGACCCCGCACTCCCCCCGGGACCGTCCCGAGGAGGCTCTTCCGGCTTCCCTGAAGTGACCCTGGCCCAAGCCGAGCTGCTGCTTGTATTCACGCGCCCGCCCCACCCCGTGGTCAGGGCCCCGAGAGGACAGCGTCTGCCCGTCCCCGGGAGGAAGACCCTCGGGGCTCGCATCTCGCAGGGACCAGGACGCCCGAAGGTCCCTTCCCGGCCTCACCTGCCACACAGAGTCGTGGAGACCGGAGGGCAGCACGAATGACAGGTCAGCCCCGTCGGGAATGCCCCTCGACTCCCCTGCGGCGGCCTGGTGACCGGCTCCCTGACGCACGTGGGGCACCTCCCGGCAGGACCCCAGCTTGGGGGCACCACAGGAGGAGGGGGTCAGCAGCCCTCCGCCTCCTCTCCGGTCAGTCAGGACTAGCGGTGGATTCTCCGCCCCAGCTCAGCCCGGAGTCCCGGCTTCTGCAGTTTGGGGTGGGAACAGGTGCCAAAGGCTCAGAGATATGTGAAGCCCCCACTGGGCGCAGCCCCCCGTGTCAGCCCCTACTGCGCGCAGCCCCCGTGTCAGCCCCTACTGTGCGCAGCCGCCCCGTGTCAGCCCCTACTGTGCACAGCCCCCCATGTCAGCCCCTACTGTGCGCAGCCCCCCATGTCAGCCCCTCCGCAGTGGGCGGCCCAGGCTCACAGCACGAGGTGCATCATTGCTCTGAGGCTCGGTTTCCTGCAGGACGTGGGGCCCGAGGGCCTCTCTGCAGGGACGGGTGGGAGAGGAGGGCGCGGTGGGGCAGGCAGCACAGGCAGGCGCAGCTTACCGTCTGACCTGGTGGGTGTGGGCGCTTACAGAGGTCGAGACAGAGACTGGCCGCGAGGCCCACAGAGACCCAGAGACAGCGAGACTGAGGGATTCCAAGAGGAAGGCAGAAAAGGACAGTGACACGCACACACACGGAGGGAGAGATGGGGACAGACAGCGCGAGTGAGCCTCGGGGGCTCAGAGCTGGTCTGGAGGGCTTCCCGGGGGCAGGGGGGGTGCAGGGGAGGCCTCCGTGGCGGAAAAGCACCCAGGCCTGCGGACCAAGCACGAGGTCTCCTGGGGCCGAGGGAGCCGCCCGTTTGAGCAGCCCGGAAGCTGTGTTGCAAGGGCAAGCGGTCCCCGGCAGGAGAGAGGAGAGGTTAGCGCCCGGGAGGGACCGGCAGAGATGAGCCTGGGCGCTGGGGGAGGAGGGGGTGTCCCAGGGGTCTGGAGCCCATCCAGCAGGGCGGGTTGGCTCCAGGGGTGAAGCCGCGAGCCTCTGGGGTGGACTAGCCCGTAGCGGGAGCAGCCTTGCAGCCGGAAGGGAGGAGGGAGGGCGGCTGAGGGCTGCAGACCCAGTGCAGGCGGGCCTGGCCGCGGCCCTGGAGGGAAGCCCACGACCCCTGCTCGGAGCTCCGGGGCGCGGGGGCAGGGGGAGCAGGAACCTCAGCGGTCCCGCCCGTCCCGGGGGCATCCGGGTCTCCGGGAGGCCGCGGGCCTGGGGCTGCGGGTGAATTCCTGCGTCCACGGCGAGCGGACAGGCCCCTGGGGGACGGACGGGAAAACCGAGCCTCTGGCTTTGCCACCTGCAGGGCCTGGTGCAGCCCGCGAACGGCCCTTGGCGGGGAAGCGGGCAGACGACGTGGGTCACGGCACAGACCTCGAAGCTCTTGTCTTTCTCGGCCTGTCGAGACGTTTCCGCTCGCTGTTGGACGTTGTGGCGCGGGGACAGGGACGATTCCAGGCCGCCAGCGAGGACTTCCGGCTCGGCGTCTTCTGGAAGGCGGACCTCAGACGGCCGGAGGCAGGTGGGGGGCGTCCGAAGGTCCCGGGGCTGGCGCACAGCTGCGCGGGCCTGTAGCGCTCGCCAGCCGCCTCCCAGTCTCCATCTGGCCTCTCCCCCTTCCTTCTGCGGCATCTGCGTCCGCGTGAGTGATGGCCGAGGCCGCGAGGCGACACAGGGCGGGAGGACGGGACGGATCGCCGGGTCGCTCCCTTGCTGAGACACCGGGGCCCGCGTCAGGCCGCGGGGTCCCGCCGACCGGGTCCGGCCTGGACCCCGCCAGCCGCTACTCGCATCGCGAACGCTCTGCCGGGCACAGGCGGGGCTGAGCGCGCACGTCACGGGGTGAACTTCACCCCAAAACGCCACGTTCAAAGATGAGATCACGAAGGACTTTCGGATGGAGGCAGAGTGTGCTCAAACCGCCATGTCTTGCAACCCCCGGGCCTGTGCGGGACCCCAGAGGGCTTCCTGGGGACGGAGGGGCCTTTGGATTCTATGTAGGTCACAAATCCTATAAGCGATGCGTTCCTTGGTTAATGAGCACAGTTCCTTCCCCTCGGGGTGAAATTAGGGGCACAGATTTAATTTAACATCTTTATCTTCCGGGTGTTTTTCTCTCTTTTTCTTTTTTAGCAGCGAGGTTTCTAGACCTAGACGGCTCGTCTTTTAATTCAAATCTGCGTGTGTCCAAATCCCCGAAGACCGGCAGGGAGATTTCATCTTCCCGAGTCTCCCGTCCTTCTCCCTCCCAGACTGGGGGCCTGGGGCTGGCGTCGCCCAGAGTCGGAGGGGCCGGGAGGGAGAGAGGAGGGGGGGCCCGGGGGAAGGCGCAGCATGGGGGACGATGGAGGGTTCGCAGGGGCCGCGGACACACAGGCCGGGGTCGGGCCAGGGACACCAGCGTCCTTTCCCCCCAGGACGGAGGAGGGAGCCACCGGGCCCCCCGCTGAGGGGGCCGAGCCTCCTTCGCACCCCATTTTTAACAGGGAGCCGTCAGGTCCATTGTGTGGCGCCTGCGTGCACCAGCTGGGTGGGCGCCCGAGCCAGGCTTATGGCATGTATTTACCTTCGGGCCGTGATGCATGAGCTCCCGGAGGAGAGGCTGAAGGCTGCGGGACCAGGCATTCCTGGACGCTGGCATCACAGCTGGGCACTGGGCAAGGGTTGCAGGCACGGCTGTCACCAGGTGACAGATTGGTCCACTCCGGAGGGAGGGCGGCTGCAGCCACCTCCGAGTCCCGGAGCGGCTCGGGGGTGGGGTAGAGAGGGGGATGCCCTCTGGAAGGCAACTCTGTGCCCTCCCCAGACCGTGTCCTTTGTCCCCACCGCAGCCGTGCCAGGGAGAGCTGACGGCCACCAAGTGATGCCCGGCCGCCGTTCTGAGCGCTCAAGCACCACTCATCCGCGGTACCGCCAACCCGGGGAAAGAAATACCCTTATTGCCTCCATCTGACGGTCAGGGAAACTGAGGCAGGAGAGGTAAGTGGCTAGGGAGTGACGGAGGCAGGGTCTGAGCCAGGCTGCCTGAAGACAGACGGCCCTCCCGGCCACGGTGCCTGGTGTTGGACATTGCCGTCCCCAGCTTGCCGGTGAGGACAGAGGTCTCGAGGACGAGAGTCCGGCCCAAGGTCACACAGCCGGCACCTGGTGGGAAAGGGCCGCACCCACTTCTGGCTGGTGCCAGAGCCCGACTCCTTCCTCCCGACTGAGTGGCAGGGAAGTCTGGCCCTGGGGGCGGGTGGGGGCCCTGAGGCTGCAGTGAGGAAGGGGGTGACCACAGGTGCCCCTCTCGGGGTGCCCTGCTGCAGCCTGCTTTCTCTCGGCGGGCAGGCCCCTTCCCGCACCCAGCGGTCTCCTGGTCAGTCGGCTGCGGCCACTCTAAATGGCCCCCTGCCCTTGGTGCTGCTCGAATTCCCACAACCCTTACGTTCCCCAAGGCGCTTCTGGAACTCAGACAAGGGACGGTCAGGTCGCGTGGCCGGGAAGGTCAGGGGTCCGCTGACTGAGCCCAGCTGGACCCAGGTTAGGATTCTGCCTCCCTCCGGCGTTCAGCTTGGCTACCCCCTTGTGCTGTCCCCAGCGGCTCTAGGCTGTGTCTCACCCAAGATTCCGGCAAAATCCAGCAAAGCTCTCGGGTCCGACCGTCGCTGGACCAGCTCAGGTCACCACAGGGTCGTCCCCGGACCTGTCACGGGAGCCCAAGGCTTCCAGTGGGTCATGGGCCACCCCAAAGCTGGAGGGAGGTCAGCCTCATCCGGGACTCGCGGCCAGAGTGGGGAAGGTGGCCTCCAGGGAAAGCTGGGGCCTGTTCCTGGAGGGAGCCCTGGATGCCAGGAAGTAATAGCCAGTCACCCCTGGGGACACCGTGCCTGCTGTCTCGAACCCCTGGGGACACCGGAGAATGTGGGAAGGGACACATGAACATGTTTGTGGCCCCTCCGTGTCTGCGATGTGGCCGGTCGTCACAGACCGTTAACTGACAGCCTCCCTGGGCACGCTTGTGCCAGATACACAGATGTAGGAGCGGATGAGGCCCCGCGAGCAGCCCCTGGAGGGAGTATCTGCCCTCCCTGCACCCCCAGCCTCACCCTGACACCCCAGGACACAGATCCACTCGCGTCAGAGCATCTGCGAGGGAGACGTTTCGCTGGGGATTTCCCGGT
Source organism: Panthera uncia (assembly GCF_023721935.1). Lineage (NCBI taxonomy): Eukaryota > Metazoa > Chordata > Mammalia > Carnivora > Felidae > Panthera > Panthera uncia. Next base: position 2,568,218 of record NC_064808.1, on the reverse strand, counting down.
GACACAGAGAGGGTTTCTGTCCGTCTGGCACGCGCCCTCTTCCCCGCCCTCCCCCCGCAGCCCGCCAGGGTCCCCTTCCCGGCCTGTCTCCCGCGTGCCTGTCGGTGCCCCGGTGCCCGCACCCTCCCCGCCCCGGCAGCCATCCGTCCGCTTCCCGTCCCCGTGGACCCTCCAGTTCCGGAGTCTCGTGCAAAGGAGTCAAACAACTTGCCATCTTTTGCAAACGGCCTCTTTCACTTCGTGCAGAGTCCTCAAGGTTCCCCACGTCGTGGCGCGTGTCCGGGGTCTTTCTTTCCTGCCCCGACGACACCCCGCGAGCGGAAGGACCATGGCTTGTGCCTCCTTTCCTCTGCTGACCGGCGCCTGGGCTGTTCCCGCTTTTGGCCGTGCTGCATTATAATGCTGCTGTGAAAATCGGTGCATGGCTTTTCCTCGGACCCCCGTGGGCACTTCTCCCGGGCGGATCCCCCAGAGCGGCACTGCTGGGTCACATGGCAGTCCTGTGGCCAGCTTGTTCAGGAACCAAGCGGCTTGCTGTCGCGGCTGTACCGTTTGACATTCCCAAAAGGGGTTTGGGTTTGCTTCTGGTAACAGGCCTGGTTGGCAGCGTGGCCGGGAAGCCACCAGCAACGGGGCCGGGTCCCTGTCACTCGCAGGCATTCGCTGGACGCTGGGGAGTGGCATGGGTGGTTGCCAGGCACCCATCTAGGCTCCAGCCCTGGTGGGAGCGCTCCGGCTGTGTGCCCTTGAGGGGGTCGCTCGACTCCTCTGAGCCTCACGTCCCTCATCCAGCCAGCGGGGCTGTTGTGAGGGCTGAACGAGCCTTGAGGTGCCTGGATCAGCCCCAGGCCACAGCAGGCGGGATGCACCTGCTAAGCCCACCGCCCGGGGCTCAGCACTGGAGGCCGCCCGCCCCCCACACGCGCGCACACACACACACACACACACGCATGCACACACACGCACATCTCGTCCTGCTCATCCCGCAGCTGTGACGTCATCGTTGCCCCTTGCAGGGGCGGAGGCAGCGGCTCAGAGAGGTCGAGCAACTTGCCCAGCCACACAGCAGCCCCAGCCGTGACCGGGTTGTGCTGGGCCGGCCCACCGCAGGGGCCGAAGCCCCAACAACGGTGCTTAGAGCGAGTGTTTAATAAGATCCGAGGAACTCAATATTCCCAAATAAGGTCTCCTGTGCGTTTCCTCAGGAACCCAGCCCAGAAGGCAGACCTGGGAGACCGTTTTCGAAGGAAAAGCACACCGCCCCTCTGCTTCCCCCTTAGCAAGACGGGCGTGACTGTGGCTCTGGGCCCCGACAAGAGTGCCTGACGGGTCACCCCCCAGGCCCTGCGGCGCCCGGCATCCTGGCGGGCAGTTCAAAAGGACCGTGCGGCGCGTAGGGAACCGACAGGCGAGGGTCGGGTTCAACGGGCAGAATGAAGCCCGCCGCCCGGTTACCAGGGGGGCTTCTGGGAAGTCCAAGGGCTCACGCCGTGCTGTCCCTCTAGCCAAGCGCTGGCGACAGGGGGTGCCTACAGTTTCCGGAGAGAGGCTTCCGGAGGCGCGGCGCCCTGCCCTCGCCCGGGAGCCGGCTGCCGGCCCAGACTCCCCGCGGGTCCTCGGCCGGGACAGGGGCCCCCTCTTGCACGCGGAGTGACTTCGGCCACGTTGCTCGGCCTCCTCAGGGGTCCGCTGGCTCGGCAGCCAAATTGGCGCAAACAGACCGAGATATTGAACCGGGAAACGAGGTTTGTGAAAGTGCCGGGCAGGTGGGGAAGCTCGCGGGAAACTGTGGTCTGTCCACAGTGGGGTCCGCCAGCCCCGTCCTCATCCAGGCCGCCTCGCTGGCTTTACGGACGGGGAGGCCCGGGGAGCGGGTGTCTGGGGGGAAGGCCGCACAACGGCCTGGACCCTGCGTAGGGCTGCCTCCGGGCCGCAAGCCCCCCTCCGCCCCTCACCCGGCCCCGGCCCTGCGCCAGGCCTGCCCTGAGCCTTTCCACCCGTCTGTCATGGCAGCGTCACTGGGAGGAAGGAGCCTCATGACACCCTCTTCACAGCGTCCCAGCAGCTAAAGCTTGGGCGAGGGACGGCCCCTTGGGCTGCTCGAGGCCCCATCGGCGTACCATAAGTTCCCTTTCCACCTGTGAAAAATGCCAAACTCCTCCTCGTGGCCTGCGCTGCTCTGCCTAGGTGCCCCTGGGTCTCCCCTCCCTCCTCGCCAGACACAGCTCCTAATATGTCTGCTCCTTATGGCCACAGGACCCTTGCACATGCTACCTCTGTTGCCTGGAGTCCCTTTTGTCCTCCTTCTCCACCCAGGTAAGTCGCGTTTGTTCTTCCAGTCTTTCCGGCGCCTGAAAGAACATGTCCAAGTCTTAACCACCAGAACCAGTGAATCCATTTGGAAATAGGATTTTTGTAGCCGTACTCAAGTTCTAGCCAAGATCACGACATAAGATCATTCTGGATTTAGAATGGATTGGGCCTGAAATCCGATGACGAGTGTCCTTTCAAGAGACAGAAGACCCAGACCCAGGGAGGGAGGCGATGTAGAGACGGGGTCAGAGATGGGAGGGGCGCGTGTATCAGCCAGGGAAGACCGGGGACTGGCCGGCAGCCGCCAGAAGCCGGGAGAGAATGAGTCTCTGTTGTTTTAAGCTGCCCCGTTTGCTGTAACTTGTCACAGCGGCCGCAGGACACGCATACCGTTGGAAAGCCTGCCCTATGGTGACGACCGACCCGGGGTGGCCAGAGCGGAGGCGCTCCCTGAGGTGTGGGACTTCCGGGGGCTCGAGCCAGGAAGGCGGACACGGTCCCTCCCGGGCAGGCTGGCGGGGCCGCGTTCACCCCATTCCGTGCGCCCACAGCTCCCTGCTCCCCTCACGCACCGTTCCAGTTACAATTAACTACTTGCTTGGCGGCTGTTCATGCCATGCCGCTCTCCCGCTGGAAGGTGAGCCTCTCTGGAGGCATGAGCATCATCCGTCCCTGGCTCCCAGCAGCGGACACAGCACCGCAGAAACCAGGCGCCCAATAGAGCTTGGGGGGGGGGGGGATGGATGAACCCCAGAGAGCAGATTTAGGGTAGGTGGGGAAATCCCAGAGCATACGGTTGGTGCTCAGCTCTGGGAAAGCTGGCCAGCAATGAGCAGGTCGTGTGGGAGGGAGTGAGCACCCCGTCCCTGGGAACATTTAAGCAGAGGCTGGCGGGATGCTGCGTGGGCCAGGCTACACTGAGCGAGAGCCGCAGTCAGCGCTGAGACCCCTCAAGTCCCAGGATTCTGTCAGAGGCCTGTCCCGAGCACAGAAGACAGAGCAGGACAATCATCTGGGGCGGGGGGAGGGGACGCGGGCACCCAGGAACACAGAGTGAGGGCACCGAACGATGACCGTGGACTCAAAGGAGTGACTATGGAAGGCAAAAGGAGAGAATAGTAGCCATGATCAGAGTCATAATTATCGGGCCCATTTGATTTTATTTTGACTTTATTTTTTCACAGTTTTGCTGAACAAATTTTCTTTTTTTTAAAATATAATTTACTGTCAAATTGGCTTCCATGCAACACCCAGAGCTCGGCCCAACAAGTGCCCTCCTCCCTGCCCGTCACCCACTTTCCCCTCTCCCCCACCCCCCATCAACCTTCAGTTTGTTCTCTGTATTTAAGGGTCTCTTGAGGTTTGCCCCCCTCCCTCTCTGTAGCTTCCTTTTCCCCCCTTCTCTTCCCCCATGGTCTTCCGTTAAGTTTCTCAAGATCCACATATGAGTGAAATCATGATACTTGTCTTTCTCTGCCTGACTTATTTCACTCAGCATGACACCCTCCATCCATGTTGCTACAAATGGTGTGATTTCATTCTTTCTCATTGCCAAGTAGCATTATATTGAATATATAAACCACGTCTTCTTCATCCATTCATCAGTTGATGGACATTTGGGCTCGTTCCATAATTTGGCTATTGTTGAAAATGCTGCTATAAACATTGGGGTACAAGTGCCCCCGTGCGTCAGCCCTCCTGTATCCCTTGGGTCAATTCCTAGCAGTTCTGTAGCCGGGTCATAGGGTAGATCTATTTTTAATTGTTTGGGGAACCTCCACCCTGCTTTCCAGAGCGGCTGCACCAGTTTGCATTCCCACCAACAGTGCAAGAGGGTTCCCGTTCTCCACATCCTCGCCAGCATCTAGAGTCTCCTGATTTGTTCATTTTAGCCACTCTGACGGGCGTGAGGTGGTATCTCAGTGTGGCTTTGATTTGCATTTCCCTGATGAGGAGTGACGTTGAGCATCTTTTCACGTGTCCGTCGGCCGTCTGGATGTCTTCTTTGGAAAAGCGTCTGTTCGTGTCTTCTGCCCATTTCTCCACTGGGTTTTTTGTTTTTCGGGTGTGGAGTTTGGCAAATTCTTTACAGATTTTGGATACTGACCCTTTATCCGATATGTCGTTTGCAAATATCTTTTCCCATTGTTGGACCCATTTTAAAGGTAATAAACAAAGGCAGCAGATTAACTAAGTTTCCCTTCACCGTGGATATTGGAGCTGGGGTCATTATCTCCCCTTTGCAGTGCGCATCAGAGTTCACGAGGCACTTTCATGCACTGCCCTAAGCAAAACGGAAGTGTGTTTATTGACCATAAAAATCCCGGGGTGTGTTCAGAGACCCAGGCTTCCTACATTTTGCTGCTCTGCTTCATGAAGATTCCATTCCCAAAGCCGCTTCGTGTCTAAAAGGGCTGCTCTGGCTCCGGCCATCGTGGCTCTATCCCAGCTGGAAGGAAGGGGGAGAGGAGAGCAGAAGGGTATGACTCTTCCTTTAGGATACTTCCTGGAAGTGACATCCTTATGCACGATCGTAATTAACTATAGGGGAAATAATATTGTGAAAACCCTAGGAAAATTCTTCTCATTAAATTATGTAATGAGTCCCACACCATCAATTTAGCACCTACCGTGCGTCACTGGCCTCTCTGCATATACTTAATCTTATAGCTGTTTCACAACAGCCCTCGAAGATAGGTCCTGGTGAGCCCATTTCATGGAGGGGAAACCGAGGCTCAGAGAGGACTGCCTTGCCTACAGCCCCACCCGCAGGACATAGCAAGGCTGGAGCCAGAGCCCAGGGCCCACCGGTGCCAGGCCACCCACCCAGTCTGGGCCGCCTGTGTCACGGCCCCTTTGTGTTCTTTCTTCGTTTCCCCGGGATCACGCTGTCCGGTCCATCCGAGATGGCCCCTCAGGGGAGACGCCTGCGTGTGGAGAGCAGGAGGCTGCCTGTCCCATGGAGGCCAGCCTCTCACAGAAGGGCATGAGGATCTCCCCTGTCCCTGGACCGGGGGATCGGGCAGCTGGTTCCCCAAGGAAACTTCCACGGGGCTCTCCGGGCAGCGTCCCTGCGTGGCGGTCGCAGACCCCTGGGTTCAAGCCCCAGGGCCCCGGCCGGCCCCCTTCAGTGTCCAGAATGCGCGGCAGGTGCCGAGCCCTGGCACCCCGGTGACACCAACCACAGCCGACGTCCGCCCCTGCTTTCCCTCCCGCGCCCTGTGCGTCCGCTGGACCCCCCGGAAATCAGGGCCGCCTGCCGTTCCTGGATCCTGCTCTAGCCCCCAGACAACCAGTTTCAGTGTTTAAAGCCCATGTGAGTGCCACACGAACTGCAAAGAAACAGGAAGTTCTTCTGACCCCAAGTCCCGCGCTCGTAGACACCCGGTCTGGTGCAAAGCCCGCCAGGGCCCCGGATTTGGGCCGACGCTCCCCTCGCCCGGGCGGCGTCCCGGCTGGGTGTGCAAAGGGCCAGCAGCACCAGACCCTGGGGGGCTCCGTCCAGATGGGTTTTCTGAAGCCCCGGCAGGGCCAACCAAGGCGGCACCCCCCCCCCGCCCCCCACTGCAGACTCGGAATTAATTGTTTCTCACACAGTCAAGAGCAGAGAGGCCCCTGCAAGTGATAACTTGGCTCTGTGACCAAATAAGGCAATATTACATTTCACTGTTTACAGCCGCCCGTGAAGCCGGGAGGCTCGGAGGGCACCGGGGAGAAACACTCTCCGGGCTGTCCGTTCCCAACATCCAGTAACCCTGCCCGAAGCCGGTTAGAATTTCCTTACAGAAACAACCATTCGTCATTTTTTAAGTACACTGACAGACCTGAGAGGTGACCCAGTCTCTCCTCCGGGTGGCGGACCCCGGCTTTGAACTTCCGCAGGCATGATTTAAAAGGCCGGGGGGCCGGGGGGGGGGGACCCTAGAAGTTTTATTCCAGGGCTTGAGCGAAAACAGAGGCGCCTCGTTCAGCATGGCCCGCGGAGCTCTGTCGGTGAGCCGTCTTCTTCTGCCCTGAGAACTGAGCTGCAAAATAAGGCCGTGGCGGCTGCCACGGAGAGCTGTGGGTGACCTTCCTGTCCGGACCGCGTTTATGAAGGAAGATGCGTGGTTGGCGGGCCAGGATTTAGCAGTTGGTGTGAATAATCAGACACGTGTAAATGCCGGGAACCCATGAGGAGGCTCTGTGGACCCAGAGCCTCCCCTGCCCCCGGGGGGACGTGTCCCCACGCTTCCTCGCCAGCCCCCCCCAGCCCGTCCTCAGCCTCACACCCCTCCTCCGGTCAGGAGAGCCACGGACGCAGGGCCTGCCCGCTGTTGCGTTGCTGCTGGAACGTTGGGCAGCTCGGCGGGGGTGCGGTGGGGGAGACCGCGGCCACCCCTCCCCCCCCAGCACTGTGGCTCTCAAACCCACACCCCTGCAGGGAGTGCAGTCCACTTCCCCAGGTGATGAACAACATCTCAGGACCGAAGGCGATGTTCCAGAAAAGCGCATCCCTGGGAGGCCGACCCACCTGCCCCGAGACCGTCCTGCCCTGTGGCTTTGGCCAAGTCACCCGACAGCCATTCATCCAACCCTCGCCACGGGCTTTCCCACCAGCGACAAACCAGGCGAGGGTCCTGGGCCTTGACGCACGGCCCCGTGACATGGGACACAGCCGGCATTTATTGAGCGCTACTGTGTGCCCGGGGACCCGTGCTTGGCATTTTCCTTGCGTGGCCTCACTTTTAAGCCCCTGAGTAGCCCTCAGCGCAAGGACCACAGCCGTTTTGTTTATCACATGTGGAAAGCAAGACCCCCGAGAGAAGGAACGATTTATTCGTTTTCCTCCTTGCTCTCGACCAGGCCTGTCACCTGTCACTGGACAACCCCCCCCCCCCCCCCACCGGAGAGATGAAGACACAACTCATCTTTTGGGAGAATATTCAAGGAGATGACGTATGTCGAGTGCCTGGCACAGCATGGGGAACAGAAGAGGCACTTAGGGAACGGCAGCAGGGAAGGGCGGTCTGACTGGGCCATGGCCCTGACTTCTCAGAGCTGAGGCCGTGTGAGTGACGGAGAGAGGGTCCCGGGGCGCCGACCCTCCCCTTCAGCAGCCAACAGGCGGGCCCTGATGGGATAGGTCCCCCAGGACCCCGGTCAAGGCTGGTTGAGGCCGTGGCCGGGGGTCCTTTGGGATCCCGGAGAAGTGTCTGCATGTTAATGATTAGCCCACGATCGACACCTGGCTTCCAGCCCTCTCGCCTCGCTGACTCATTTTGCAAACCCCGCTCGCCCTTGGGAGTGGCCTGTGCCACCTTGCCCGAGATCTCAGGGCGGAGATGGGAGGCCCTGCCCTCCCCCGCACCCGCTGCGGGAGCCGGCACCCTTTAGAGGCCGCTGCTCAGGAGGCGCTCCGATGGAGGAGACCACGCTGGACCCTCTGCCGGGCGGTAAGGAGCCGGGGGGGTCCGCGGGGGTGGGGGTCCGGGGAGCACCGCTCAGCCCAGGCCGGACACTCCGTCTGCCGTCTAGATCGCCGTGAACGTGGCTTCTAGGCGGTGCCCAGGCCCGCGAGCAGGGAAAGCGGCCCCTGGGATGGGCAGGCCCACCGTGGCTGTGTTAATACAAGGCGCCTTCTGGAGGCAAGCCCCTCCTGAAAGCAGTGATCGCGGCCGAGACTTCTCAGCCCCGGCACCGTTGACGTTTGGGGCTGGACCATTCCTTGCGGTGGGGGCCGAGCTGTGCACGGTGGGATGTTCGACAGCACCCTGGCCTCCACCCAGCAGAGGCCAGCAGCACCTGCCCTCGGTGGCGACAACCCAGAAACGTCTCCAGACGCCGCCCGGTGTCCCTTCATGGCAGGCCACCCCCTCCCCTTGGGAACCGCTGACTAACTGTGGACCCAACGTCCTGCTGAGCTTCAGGCCGTGACGCGTTTGAGCCTCGCGGGGCCCTAGGAAGTTGGGGCCAGGCCCCCGGGTGAGGCCCCGACTCCCTCGTTTCCCAGCTGAACCATCCAGAGCAAGCTGCCTCGCCCCCCTGTGCCCTGGTGCCCTCCTTGGTAAAATGGGGTTAGTCGTAGTGTCGGGCCCAAAGGGAGAGCAGGGAAACCCGCCAGTTAAAATGGGTTGAGGTTGAGGTTGCTCTAAGCACAGGACGTGGCGCCTACCAAGTATGGTTTCCATCCCATTTTCCGGAAGGGCAAAGCTGAGGCCCAGAGAGATGAAGCCATTCGCCAGAGGGTCACACGGCTGGGAGGGGCCGGGCACCGCTGCCTCTCTCCGGAGCCCGCTCTTGGAACCAGTGGGTCCCTCGAGCCTGTGCAGAAAGAGGGGACGTTGTACGGACGGGGGGCCGAGACCAAAGAGGCCAGCTGGCTCCCCGCTCTGGGCCTCGATGCCTGCACGACAAGCAGTCCCCGTTCCGAGCCACACGTGCTGAGTGGCCCCCGTCTGCCTGACGAGGCGTGGGGGACTCTCACGTGGGTCGGTCCCGTCCCTCCCCACCGGGTGGCCCAGGCCCGCACAGCTCAGGGAGGGAGAACGGCAAGCCCCACGTTCCCAGGCCACGAGTGTCCTGCCTGAGATTCCCAGAGGGGCCCCTGCCGGGGGTGGGGGAGCGGGGGGCCTCCAAGGGCCTTCCTGGAATTGGGGGACCAGCCGGAGGACACTTGAGGCAGGCCAGAGGGCCTATCTGGGACAGAGCCCAACTCTTGTCTCATGGGAATGCGGCCACCGAGTCTAAGACTTTGATCCGTCTGACCAGCCCCACCCTCCGTCCTCTGATTCGGAAGCGAGGGAGTGAATGAGTGAGTGAATGAATGAATGGCTTCACTCCATCTCTAAGTGAATGAACGGGTGAATGAAGACGTGGCCGGCTGATGTCCCCTGGCTCCCCCGAGGGGTGTCCCCTGATGCCTGACGGCGGGGGCAGGGGGAGGTGGTTTCTGGCCGCCCCCACCCCACGCGTCCCCCTCAGGGCTCGGCGGTCAGAGCCTCCGAGGCAGCTCCCTTTCCAGAGACTTCCTCGGCCAAAGCTGGGACGAGAGTGCCCCTCCGTCCCCACCCCCACCCTCACCCCAGCCTCCTTTGGGAGACGACGTCCTAGGGCGGAGAGGGACAGAGCGAGGCGGTGCAAAAATGAACGAATTAGCTGGAAAAGGACTAATTTTTAGTTTTGGCTTGTTCTCAAAGCGTCTGAGAGTCAAGGCAGAGGGAGGAAGAATGTGAATTAGGCAATCAGATGTTTACAGAAAAGCCCTCAAATAGCGACCAAGTGTTGCCAAGTGTTTGAACTCCCTGCGCCGTGATGGTCTAAGGCCCCGTTTCCTGCGAGGTGGTCCTGGGACAGCCACGCCAGAGACGTGGTGACACAGCTCTGTCATCGGCGAGGCAGGCCTCCGGCGTGGGGGTGGGGAGCACTCACAGAGGAGCGGGGCGGATTCCGGTCTCGAAATTGCGGGAAATGCCCCATCTTGGGGCGAATGCACGGGCCTTAAAACCAAGGGGGTGGAGCTAAAGGTAGGAGCCGAGAGGCCGCCTGGAAGGTCCTGTTAGGGAAGGGCCGGGACGGAACCCGGGGTGTCTACACCATCTGCATCTGGAGGGGGTGAGCACGCAAATCTCCGGGTGCCTTGGGGGTTCAGACACCGGCCTCCACCTCTCCCCGGAGTGCTTCTTCCGTGGGATTTCTGTCCAGCGGCTGCAGAGTGAGTGACACTCCTATGCTAGCCACACAGCCCCCAGGCTTCCTCCCTGCCGCAGCTCCGTTAAACTTGAGCGATCCCCTGGGAAGACCCCTCGCTCGCTGTTGGCAGCTGCCTCCATCAGTCTCCACGTGTTTGTCACGAAGCCGTAGGAACAGGGCCCTTGATTGCAGCCCCGGCGTCTGCGGTGGGGAGTGGCCGACAGGTATGGGTCAGTCACACCCTAGTATAAGCGAGGTGACTTGTGACTGAATGCACAGCGGCCCCACGGCAGGATGTTGGACAGCCGTGGGACAGCAAGGGCTGCGGGGCCCATGGGAGGGTCCCTGACAAGGGGCAGGGGTGCACAGCGGGTGGTGATAAGCCACTCCCTTTCTCCAGCTGTCACCAAAGTCCCATGGATTCCGTTTCAGGGTCAAGCGTGGAGTCGAGGGGGGAGGGCGCAGGGTCTGGTCTGGGGCAGGGGCCGGATCCCGGTGCCACGTCTGCCTGGCTGGTGTGACAGGGCACACATGGGGAGGCTCACCGTGTGATGTTGGACCTGGGAAGGGCCTCCCTCTGGCTGTGTCACCCATCTCGCCTTCATCATGACTGCTGACAACTTGTCAGTCTTTGGCCAAGAGAAGTCATGAAATGCCATCGCAGGCTGTTAGGACAGGGAGCGAGAGGCAGCTTGGAGTTTTGTGAGACCCGGCGGCAGGAAGGTGGCCGGGATGAGCTGCGTCACCCCTCATCCATCAGAGGAGGGGTCCCCAACACGAGGTTCGGGATCACCGAAGGTCAGAGGCAGTAACGGGGGGGGGGGGGCTTCCATGTTCTCAGGGTCACCAAAAAGGTTCTGCCCACAGGAAATGCAGACAAACAGGACAAGGGGCGAGGAGGGCCTGAGGGAGCTTCTCTCCACGAAGGGGATCCCAGCACGAGTCCTCGGGGAGGCCGGGGCAGAGCTGGGCCGGCAGCAGCCACGGTGGCCAAGGGCTGCAAAGCGTCACCGGCCTCATTGATTCGTCCTCCCGTGAACTGGCTTGGCCATGGTGTTGGGTGGCTCTCGGGAGGCAGGGGCTGTTTGCCTCTGCAGTTACTTCATGCAGGCTTGAAATGAAATGCTTATGCAACAACCTGTGACCTTGGACGGATCACACCCCCCTCTGGGGCTGTTTCGTCATTTCTGTCATGATGAGGGAGTTGCGTCGGCGGCCCATAGAGGAGAAGGCCGCTGTGGGCTCAGCAGCAAAGGATAGAAAAGTCATCTTCAAGCCGGTGAAAGTGACTTCTCTCTCATACAAGACAAGTCCAGAGGTGGGCGTTGCGGGATTCCAGGACTGGTGGGGGCTTCGTGAGGTCATCAGACACCCCGGGTCCTTCTCTCAGGCTGCTCTGCCATGCTCAGCAAAAGGCATCCACCTCATGCCCCAAGATGGTTGCTTGAGCTCAAGCCATCAAGTCTGCATTCCAGCACAAGAGAGAGAAAAGGCATCAAAAGGTGCTCTGCTTCCCTGGCAGTTGCCCACACACGTTCATTCGTTCCCACGGACCTCAGCTTAGTTCCACAGCAGCCACACCGAGCCACCAAGGGGGCAGCGACATGCAGCCTTTGTCCTGGGCAGTTACAGGCCAGCCACAAGCTAGGCATTTTAAGAAAAGTCAGGGGCACCCGGGGGGCTCGGTCGGTTAAGCGTCCGACTCCCGGTCCGTGGGTTCGAGCCCCGCGTCGGGCTCTGTGCTGACGGCTCTGAGCCCGAACCCGCTTCGGATTCTGTGTCCCCCTCTCTCTCTGTCCCTCCCCTGCTCGCGCTCTGTCTCTCTCTCTCTCTTTCTCAAAAATAAATATTAAAAAAAGGAGGCAAAGCACAGGGCACAGGGAACTGTGTTGCCAACTGCCCAGGGACTAGGGTGGACGCGTGGTCATTCGGGTACACGCCTTGTACTCGCGCTTGGGATGTGCGACCGATTCGGCCACGAGGCAAGGGCCTCACGGACGGATGAACGGCCCCCGTTTCCCGCCGAAGCTTTGCACGCACCCCTGCATCCCCCCGCCTCCCCCGGCTCCGGAAGCCGCGAGGCCCTGCAGGTGACGTGACACGTGTCATCATCTGGGAGCCGTAAAGCAATCCCGGACCAGCTGGATCTTGCCGCCTTCACGCTGCGCGGTGCTCGGATATTTCCGTGTAAATACGCCGGATCGACACTCACCTGGGATTATCCTGCAGACGCGGTCCATAAATCCAAGGGGATTGTGTTCTCTCCACCAGCATTCCCGAGGGAGTGAAGCGTGTTGCAAAAGTAGCAGCCAGCTGCCCCCAGGGCCTTTGCACAGCTGTCCCCTGGGCGCAGAACGCTCCTCCTCAGATGCCCCTACGACGCCCTGCCCTGATTCCTCAGGCGGCCACGCAAACATCCCTTCCTGACCCCCCCCCCCCCGCCTATGGCCCCTTGCCCCCCCCCCCCCCCCCCCCCCCCCCCGCAGGCTGCTCTGTTTTCCCTCCAACCCCCTCGCTCTCCAGCACGACGTTATTGCGTATCCCCTGTCTCCCGTGTAGGAATTTCGTAAAGCCCTGTGCCCTCCGACTGAGAGCGTCGGAGCTGGTGCCAGGACGATGGGACGCGCTCAATAAATATTTATGGCCTGAGGTCTTTCACTTTTCTAAGTATTTTCCCTCGGCCCTTGAAGACGCTATTAAAGACGAAAACTACTTGCAATTCCGCGATCTCGCCGTTCCAGGGAGATGGGCGGTAGGAGACGTGCGTGGTCCTTCTATCGGAACGGATGCTTTCTGGATCCCACGTTGTTCTAAAGGGGTCTTAAGGCGGCTTAGCAAGGTTTTTAAAACCCCACAAGAAACGGTAATTTGGGGGGTCACACAAACAATGAGGCACAGGGAAGATGCGGTTCCGGAGGAAGAGTGGCCGCAATTAACAGCCAGCACCTGCTGAGCGGCCGTCGAGGGCTCGCTCGCTCGCCATGGCAACGCTGGGCGTGGGCCCTCCATGGGTCTCCGTCTTACAGAAGGAACCAGAAAGGAAGGAAGAGCTCTTGCCTGGGATGGCTGAGCTGGCAAAGGGCAGGCAGGGGCGAGTCGGTGGGACCCCCCCCCGACGCTCTTGGCCTGGCACCGGGTTGAGGAACGTGGGGCTCACCTGCGGGGGCGCACATTTTCCTAAACACCTGCTCCGAGCAGCGCCCCCAGTTTTCCCTGAGACCCCCGGCAGCCAAAGCTAAGAGGGAAATGAGAGCCGTTACGTAATTCATACCGTCCACAAAATCAGACCGTGCCGGCGGCTCCGAGGGAAGATGCCGGAGACCAGCAGGCTTCTGGGCGTGAGCACAAGCATCGCTTTCCGTGGGTCAGGATCCCGGGCCACAAGCGACAGAAATCGCCTGCGGTTCTCTCTCTGGGAAAGACCGTGAGGGACGGTCCCATGAGAGGCAGGACTGGAGGGAAGGGCCAGTGTCCCGCCCCACCCTGTGCCGTCTCAAGCCACTGGCAGTGCCCCGCTGGCCTGAGACAGTCCCGACCCTGCCGTCTCCGGTCGGGGGGCCCAGCGTCCCCGGGTGTGTCTGATGGGCCACACCGGGGCCACGTGTCCACGGCCATGGTGCCCGGGAGCCAAAGCTGGAAGGCTGGCTGAAGCGTGGGCTCTGTGTCCACCCACGTCCCACCCAGAGGGTCCCCCCCAAGTGGGAAGGGGAGTGAGGCACTGGGCCGCGTTGCCTGTGAGCCCGCGGGAAGCTGGGGGCCGGCCGCCAGGAGGGGTGGCTCACATCGTGGGAGGGTCCACTGGAAACCGGCGGGCTGGCAGGGTCGACCCACGTGTTGGTTTTCCTTCGTGCCGGCTCGTCTGGGTTCTGAAGCTGTGCGCACGGCTGGAGTCTGAACACTCATACGCTGTGTGTCCCCCGCTCCCTCGCGGCCCTCCCCTGCTCTGTGCCCTGGGAAAAGGGGCGGCAAGGGGGAGATGGCCTTCGTGGGTCCACCTGTCGCCCTCTGGATTCCAAACACACTCGGTCATCAGAACAGAGGACGGGAAGACAGAGATGGCTGAGAGGCTAGCAAGCGGCCCGTGGCCCCCGGGCTGCAGTCCGGTCCCCGGCCCAGCCTCCTAGGGCCCTGGCTCCACTGTCCCTGCCCTCCCGGTAACAGTGCCCCCCTGCTGCTAGCACGGGGGGGGGGGGGCCTGATCTCCTTTTGCTGACCCTCTGCCCTGACCCGAGCCTCTGTAAACTGTCCTTTCGTTAAGCCTGGTAGGGGCCGAATCGCGCCCCCAGATTCCTGTGCCGGAGTCCTGACCCCCAGCACCCCAGAACGTGACCGTATCTGGAGACGGGGACTTTACAGAGGTGATTAAGGTAACATAGGGACACCGGGCTGGGCCCTGATCCCGTGAGGCGGGGTCCTTGTAGGAAGAGGGGATCAGGACACAGACACGCACGGAGGGACGACCCCGTGAGGACACAGGGAGAGGACGGCCGTCCTGACACAAGGAGAGAGGCCTTGGGAGACCCCGGCCCCGCCCACGCCTGGACCTCGGGCTCCGGCCTCCGGGACGGGGAACAGTCCATGTGTGTTGTGTGAGTCCCCAGCTGTGGTGTTTGTTACCCGGCAAGCGGACTCATACAAACCCCCTGTGGCCGAGCCATCTGTTCGCTGCTGGGCCCCGGCTGGCACGTCTCCTAGTCATTTCACAGTAAGAGCTTGAAGGGGGCCGGGCCGGGGGCTCCCTGCTCGGGTCCACTTCGCCCTTGTCCCCACCCCCAGAGATGGGCGCTCCATGCTGCTGCCACCCCCAGACGGTGGATGAGACGGGGAGGCTGCGTTTGGGGAGACTGCAGAGGCCATGCCGGGCCAGCCAGCCCGGCCCGCGCTCCCCCTACTCTCCCCTGCTGCCCCGAGCACCCGTGTGTGCCACTAACTGAGCAGGGATGCGGGACACAAGGATGAGCAGGGGGCGGAGGGGACACGGCACAGCCTGTCTGGTGACACGGGACCGAGCCGCAGGCTAGCCCGCCTCCCCAGCCCCCGCCCCCGCCCCCGGGCCAGCCAGCCAGCCTGAGGACCCTGAGGACGTTGGCTGAGACTTTTCAATCAAAGGCATCCTAAGGGGAGGAGAAGGTGGCCTGGGGACACGCACTTACCCTCTGCTTTTAGGGACAGTGGAAGCAGGACTTCACCGCAGGACTGTCCCCGGAGGCAACGGTGGCTTTGTGTGCGGGACCGTGGGGTGGAGTTTCCCTTCTCAGATTCCCTCCGAAAGTCTGGGAAAGCGTTTATCTCGGGAGCCTGGGGAGAGAAGGGTTTTGAACAGTCTCCTCTCTGGGCTGTGGTCATTTGCATACTGTGGCTGCAGGAGGAAGGCGACCTCGCCAGGGGACACTCAAGCAGCTCAGCGGGAGTCCCCGAGGGCAGCTCGGGCAGGTGTTTGCTTTCCCTGGGAATCCTGATCCCCCAGCCCGCACTGGAGGAAAGGGTGAGGCCCGGGCACAGAACCGCTCTCCTGTGCGCAAAGGGCCCAGGTGACTCCGAGACTCGCCCTCGGGTTCCTCCTGGGGGCTGGTGTCCTGAGCCCCTGATGGGCCGTTTCGCCAGGCAAGCAGCCCGATCAGATGGCGAGGTCTCAGGTTTTTGCTGGCGAAGCACCTGAATGAGACCCCAGCCGCCAGACGCAGACTCCCCCGAGGGACGGCCGCCCGACCGCCTCCTTGACTGCTTTATCTTAAAACTGAACTCCAGGTAAAGCGATCCTTCTGTCTAGAGAGGCATTCTGCCACCGACTCCTGAGTGGAAGCTGGATAGTCTCCACCCGAGGAAAGACCGAGCCTTTCGGGGGAGGGGGAGGGGGCAGGGAGGGGCCCCACCGCCCGCGTCGGATTATAGAAAGGACTTCGTGTGTAAATCTCCCGTCTTCAAATAACTTGAAAAACATACCTGGAGCCCTTAATCTCACCTCTGCCCGATTGCCAAGAGCCTTGGCATTGGTGGTGTTTACTCTGAAAAAAGAAAACAAACAAAAACCAGGCTGCGTGTTTGTTCTTTGATGGGGCATTGAGCGTAAATATTTGCACCATTAATTAGTGTCTGTCTAACTCGCAAAACTCAAGCCATATAGGCAGCCTCTGTAAACAGGCCACAGGATGTTAGTCATACCTGGAAGCCGGTGAGCTGAGTGTCTCCTTTCGGCCCTCTGCTCCTTCGTCCCGCAAACAAACAAACAAGCGGAAGGTGGAGGAGAGGCCAAGGAGTGCGGCCGGATTTTGGACACAGCAGATTAAAGGGACTGAGTAGGATGGTTTTTCTATTGTTCCCACAGCCTTCTTACTGCCCTGGTCATACCGCGTTGGGTCCAAATAGAAGGTTGGCGTGGTGCGGTGGAAAGCGTTCTGGACTTGACTAGAAAGTTCTAGAATCTTTTGGACTGGGTGGGACACTTACCAGCCAGCGGTGTGGGCTCAGGCAAGCTGTGCGCCCTTCTCTGGGTACCAGTTTCCTCAGCCGCAAGGAGGGGTGATAACCCATCCTTCATACGGTTGAGACAACCCAGGAGGAAAATCATGGAGCCAACATGTCATTCCAGGGTGACTACGTCCCCCGACATCTCCGTGACCAGGTGCTGCCCTCCTGCAGCCAGACGGGAAGACAGCGGATGCGACGGGGGCCACGGCGGCAGCCCGAACACCCTCGTCGTGCGCAGAAGCGGCCGTTGCTATTTTTGGCATCTCCCCAAACGGGGCACCCCCAGCCCCCGCGTTCTGCAAACCTACTTTCGGTGCAAAGGGAAGCAGTTTAGTGGCACGGGGACTTTGCAGCACGTGGTGAGGGCACAGCTCCGTCCTCTCGGACTTCCGGAGCATGTCACGGAGGAAGCTCGGCCCGGTCGGTCGCCTCCACCGAGGGTCGCCCGGGCAAGCTCAGGGCCCCCAGGGCGGAGCCTCCAGGCAGACCGCACATCGCTGCGTTGTTACCGTGCTTTATGAAGCCGGCACCTTCTGCTTACGGCCGATGCTTCTACCTTTCCATGTCCAGTAGCGATATCGGGTTCCGTAAAAAGAAGTCTGATAAGCCTTAAGACGGATGGAAATTCTGACACGTGCTGTAAGTGGGCGAACCTTGGAGACGTTGTGCCGAATGGCGTCAGTCACTCATAAGAGAACAAAACCTGGGGCGCCTGGGCGGCTCAGTCGGTTGAGCGTCCGACTTCGGCTCAGGTCACGATCTCTCGGTCCGTGGGTTCGAGCCCCGCATCGGGCTCTGTGCCGACAGCTCTGTGTTGGAACCTGCTTCGGATTCTGTGTCTCCCTCTCTCTCTCTCTGCCCCTCCCCCGCTCATGCTCTGTCTCTGTCTCTCAACTATAAACGTTAAAAAAATTTTTTTACACAAAAGGACAAAAACTGCATGATTCCACTTACAGTGGGTCCCTAGGGTCGTCCCAGAGATGGAGAGTAGAAGGTGGGCATCAGGCAAGGGGCAATGGGGAATGAGCTTGGTGTCTGACAGGGACAGAGGCTCAGCTTGGGACGACGGAAAGTTCTGGAGATGGATGGTGGTGACGGCCGCACAGCAGTGTGCCTAACGCCACTGAACTGTGCGCTTAAACGTGGTTGATGGTAAAGTTAATGTCCTATATAATTTCCCATAATTGAAAAAATAAAAATAGTCAAAAAGTTACCGAGAAGTGAGCTGCGTTGAAGAAAAGTAGGAAGTAAATCTCGGCCCAGGAGGATCACAGCCTGGGCTCAAATCGGGACATGGGGCTCGGTTGGCCGACATCCGGGAATCCTGGGGTCTCCACCCCAGAGCACAGGCTTCAGCACAGACTCCGGAGGAGGCCGCCTGGATTCCGGGCCCAGCTCCACACTTCCTCCCGCGTGACTTCGGCAACTGACTTCACCTCTCTGCGCCTCAGTTTCCCCATCCGTAGAGTGGGAGCGATGACAGCACAGACTGCGGAGAGCTGATACTTACAAAGCGCTTGGAACAGGGCCTGGCCTCCTAAGTGCCGTCTCAGGGCTTATTAAATAAACAGACTCCCGAGGGGAGTGCAGGCAGGCGGCTTGCCTAGTCCGGGGCCCCTCTGCTGGTCGAGCCCGTGGAGGAAGATCCGCTCCCGATGCCGGCCTCCTGTGTCCACGCGGGGCCACGTTCGGGAGCCCCGGCCGGGAAGGCCAGGCTGGGTTGTCCCCAGGTCGAACTGTTTCCTCCCGGGCTGCCTGCACCGCACAGCCGCTGAGCTCTCTGCCCAGCCTTGCCCGGGCCCCTCGGCCGTCGTGGGAGCCCCGGCCGCCACAGGCGCTTTGGTGGGGCCCCCTAGGAAGCAGCCCAACTGCCCATCGGGGACCACAGGATAAACGAATGTGGCACAGCCGGACCGTGGACTATTACTCGGTCATGAAAAGAAACGACGTTCGGACGTAGACGACATCGATGCACCTCAGAAACCTGACAGACAAGAAATGATGAAATCATGCAGGTCGCTGAATAGCAAAAAAGGTAAGCCGAGAGAGGAGCAGTCACCAGAAACCACGCGTGGGGCGACCGCATCCACAAGGAAATCCGGAACGGGGAAGTCTACGGAGGCAGAGAGCAGACGGGCGGTGGGGGGGGAGCTGGGGGAGGAGACAGAGAGACCCGCCCTCCAGGCATCCGCCGCGGAGCCACGGGAAGGTCCTGGAACCAGACGGTGGCGAGAGTCCCGCAGCATCGAGAAGGTACTGCGTTGTTCACTGTAAAATGGTTAAGTTCACGTCCTGCGAATTTCGTCCTCGCACAATTGTGTTTTTTCTTATTTCATAAAAAGACTCGCTCTGTCCTGCTGAGGGCAGCGGCCCAGGGTCCGGGTCTGATCTGGCCCCACCTGCTGACTCGTCACTCGCTGGTCCCACAGCGCCTGCCACGCTGGCCCGTTTCCGTGTGTCTCCTCCCGGCCTCCGCCCGGAAGCCACCTGCCCTCCGATGGCCCCCAGGTCAGGGGCCACTGCCAGCCCCCCGCGCTGTTGGGAGCGGAAGCCCCTGCGTTTCAATGTCCCGCCACTTGGCCCTCCCCGCCCGCCCTGAGGATGTTACAAACAGCAACACCCCTCGACAGCAGCCCTTACGACCCCCAGGTTCTGGGCTGGAAGTTAGATTCTCTTTGAAGCTTCGCAAAACCCCGAGGAGAAGCTTGTGCAAAGGCCCTTCCTTCTTACAGATGCAGACGGAGGTTCCAAGAGGCAGCTGTCTGAGCCTGGGTTCCAGCCCCTTGTGATCCGCTGCATGCCCCCACCCCTGCTTATCTCCTCCGACAGCGCGCTGGCTCTGGGGGACTGGGGCCTCCTCGAGCCCCTCTTGTACCCCACCCCCTACCGACCCTGAATCGGGGCCCCTCCCACAACAGGTGCCCAAAGAACCAGGTTGAATTGAAAACAGGCTTCCTGTGATCACGAGAAGTCGGTATTTAAATGACCCATGCCCCCCTGTTCGTGTTCAGCGGGTGAATGACGGCGGGGACAGAGCGTCTCCCGGCTTATCCCGGGTGAGACGTTGAGGTCTGCAGAGGGGGTGGCTTTGGCCGTGACATTGCTGGTCAAGTGGCCTCCGAGCCACCCTGAGCATCATCTGGGAACAGCGAGGCCTGAGTGCTGTTGCCTTGAGTCACGTGCTGGGTCAGGGTCTCTAGGAGCGCCCCCCTCCCCCGGTGTGATAAGGCCCCCGGGGCCGGGAGAACGAGCCTGTCCCAGTGGGCCGGGCCTCACCCTGCAAAGCCTATTTTAAACTTGGGCCAACCCCAGGGCATGAGCACTGGCCCGAGCCTCACCCGGGGGCTGTGTCCTCTCCTTCCCTCGCAGCCTCACCGAAAAGGGAAACGGTTTCCCATAATTACAAGGACCGTGCGGTGTGATTACCCCCGTGTCCCGTAATGTTAGCCCTGCCATAGGCGTGCCGGCCCGCTTGCCCTGCTCCGCTTCTGCCATAAACGTCTCCCTGACCCACGCAGGGTGTTCCTGACTGCTGCACGGGCACGGGGCTCCCGCGAAACGGGCTGGGGGGACCCTCGAGGCCCCTCCTTCCGGACTCTCTCCCCGTCCGGGCCCCAGCCTGTCAACATCCTTCTTGCGCGGCAGCGTTTGCCGAAATGGCAGCCGAGGCCGGTCTTCGTAAAATTGAGCTGGTTCAGGTATTTTCTAAAGTAATCGTTTTCAACCGGGTTGGATTAAAGGTCTTTTTAAACAGTCTGGATCTACGACCGGCTTTTCTGCACATGTTGGACTCGGCTGAAGCACTTCATCAGAACACAACGTAACTAGGGCCAAGGAAATGAAAAGAAGAAAAATGGTTCCAATTGGAATGAATCAACATCTATTAATGGCTGTTTAACATATTTCTGCTAATAATAATGCATTAAATAATGTGCATTTTAAAGCTGGCTAAATATACAATAGCCCATCCCTGCCCCAAAAAGGTAAACAATGATGGTTAAAAATAGCCCTGGTACCTATTTACATTTTTTTCCCCCCTGAGCCTTTTTGGTTTATAGTTCATGGTTCCAGGGGTTAGAACTCTCAAAATTTCTCTGTGTATTTATACAGCCGAGCTATTGCTATGTATCACATCGGCTATCAGACTCTTCCAAGAAAAATGAGTTTTTATCTCCATTCCTGCGCCACACGGGTTTGGGTCAGATGGAAAAGCTCGGTGCCGTTCCTGTGGCCCCGGCCACTTGATTTCCATCCAGCTTCCTCTGCCCTCCCGGGGCGGGCATCTGGGGCACACAGCACACATCTCGGGGCTCTTTACAGAGCCTTCACCGGTCAGCCTTCACCCACAGCCGATAAGGAATCAATCCCACCGGGTGCCTGGTCTCCCAGATCCTTAGTCCAGACTGAAAACAAGATGAATGCTAGAGGCGATGGCCGGTGACCTTTCTCCCTGACCGGCTGGGAGGAGGAAGGCTTGACTCTCCTCTCCGAATATAGCACTTGGGATGGGGGGCAGGGGAGAACGTTGGCCGGAGACGTTTCTTTGTGGTTTGACTGCTGCTACCAGTGAGCATCTCCGCCCACGACAGCGCACTCGGGTACCAACGCCAGCAGGCCAGTGGGGATGGAGAGGACTGGTTATCCTCAGGACGCACGGATCCCCTGCACGTGCCCAAGGTCTGGCTCCAGGGGCCGGTTGGGTCTGTCTTCACGTGGCGCCCCCCGAAGCCGATAGTGGCTCGTGTAGCTGGCGGGTGGTCCAGGGGTCCCTGGCGTGGGCTGGCTCCTGGCACCAGCCTTCCTCCTCCTCCGGGTGCAGGCAGTGTGGGATGACCTTTCGAAAGGCCAGGCAGAATGCCCTGGTCCCATCACCACCCGTGCTGTGGTCAGGGAGCAGCTTAACGTTTTGTTTAGGGCAGTTCGGCCTCGGAATTTATTGTATTTATCTGGAGGTGTCAGGGATGTGGGGTTTGCGGCCACAGGAGGCGCCTTGCCTGTGACTCTCTGAGCGCTCTCTGGTGCCTGGATCGGTGCTGCACTGGTCAGACGTTGCTCTGTAAGCAGGAGTGGGGCTGCAGAGTGCCCCCCCCCTCCAGCCCAGCCCCCAGCCCCCGAGGATGTGGGTCAGAAGGGCCCCCTCCCCAGCGCCTCCGGCTAGGTTCTCCTTGCCTTGCTATGCCAGAGTCCTTAGACAGCCGTCCCTCCAACTGGGGACAGTTCCACTTTGCCCAGACGCCTGAGTTCTGCCTGTGCCAAGGTTCAAGTTCAGGCCAAGCGCTTGCCCGGCAACCTCCGCATGTCCGGCCCAGCCCTGCGCTTCCCTCCTCCTCCTCCTAGGAGGCATTGCTGGAGTGATGTACCGGGGTCCTGCCGCCTGGGGGAGGGGGCGGAGGACTCTCCACCCGACCGGGCCAACCACGCCATCTGCCCCTCCCCCCGCCAGCACCCCTTCCCTGGGGGCCCCCCTGAGGGCCGCCCTGGCCGCCCCGACTGACAGGACGGCCCGGGGCGGGTGGGGACGCACCCGGGGGAGCGGGAGGCCGGGGGCGGGCCGGGCGCCGCTGCCCTTCCCCAGAGTCCCGCGCCCGCGCGCGCGGTGTCCGGGTGGCGGCCGGGGCGTCGCGCTGAGCGCGGGGCGGGGCGAGGGCGGCGTCCGCAGGTAGCCCCGGGGGCGGGGAGGCCGGCCAGGACCCCCAGCCCAAAAGGCCGAGAGGGAGGAGCGGCGCGGCGGTGCGCGAGGGCGGCCAAGTTTGGCTCTGGGCGCGCGCGGCTTCGCGTCCTGCGTCTGGGAGGAGGAGGAGGAGGAGGAGGAGGAGGAGGAGGAGGAGAGGGACCGTCCCCTCCCGAGCGGGGCTCGACCCTGGCCCTCGGAGCCGCCGGAGACCTTCGGGGGTGACCTCGTCGCCCCCTCTCCTGGCCGCGCTGCGGTCGGTCGAGGCGCACCGGAACCGGGCAGCCAGTCGCGCCATGCTGGAGGGTGACATCGGCCTCGAGGGGCTGTCCCCCAAGGAAGCCCCCGCAGCCCGTGAGTATCCAGGGGCCGGGGTGGGGGCGGAGAGCGGTGAGGGACCGTGGCGAGGCGTCATTGGCGTCGGGGATGCCCTGGGACGGCCGCTGCCCCGGGACTGAGGGGTGCACGAGGGGCCGGAGACGGGGGGGGGCCCTGTCTCCAGTGGTGGGGACCCACCCCGTGCTGCCAGGGGCCGGGGGGTGGGGTGGCGGGAAGGCTTTGGCGGCCGCCGGTCACCGGGGTCACCCACAGACGGACAGACGGCAGGCAGACCCCCGGAGGCCAGGCCGGGCTGGGCTGGGGACAGGATCTGCGAGGCGGGCCGCGCGTCCCCGGTCCCGGGAGAGCATCTCCCGGCCGCGGCGGACGGAAGGTTTTCGGATGTTTTTACAGGCGCTATTAATACACATAATATTTCCGTGCTCTTCTGGAGATTTATTTGCGATGTAAAGTAACTCCTGTGACTTGAAGTCATAATGGAAACTGCAGAGGAGCCGCGAGGGGAGGGGAGGGGAGGGGAGGGGAGGGGGGGGAGACAAATGAGGTTTGACTGGAGTTGGGAGGGGGGAGTCCCTGACTTCCTGGGCCCCTCCCTGCACATAAATCACGACCCTGGATATTTTTATACCAATAATTTTAAAATAAATGACCCGAGCAGTGTTTCCTGGGTGATTTTCCCTCCCAGTTCAGAGGTTATTAAACAAGCCTCAGAGCGAGCGGGACAGTGACAGGGGCTACGCGCACTCGGTTTTATTTCCTTGCAGAGCTGAGTCCCACCCTCCCGGAGCCGATGGCGGGTTAGGATTGTGGGCCCTGCGATGGGGACACGACCTCCAGCGGGGAGCTGCTGACTGTAGCTGGAAAGCACCCCCCCCCGCCCCGTTTTATTCCTTCTCCGGTCTCTTCCTCCCACCCACCCCCCTTCTTTCCTTGTGGATTCCCGTGGAGAAACTTCTCCTGACGGCTGCTCCTTCAACAGCCCCGTGTGGTGTCTTTCTAGAAGTACCACTGTAGACTCACCACAGGAAGGGCCCAGGAGGAAGAGAGAGGGACCCTGCCGGCCAGAGCCGGGGGCGGGAGGGAAGGGGACTCCTGGCCCGGCTGGCCTGCCCGGTCCAGGGGCCTCCTGGAGCTCACGTTCTAGACGTGACCCGTTCTGCAAGCAGCTGGTCACGGGAGCCCCGGACCCCGCATTTGTGAACATCCAGCCAAGCTCTCGCCTCAACGTGGGCACGGAATTCAGCACTTCACATGTTCCGTCCTCCACCCCAGCCTGTACGGTGGGAACGCGGTCGTCCCCATTGCACAGACAAAGAAACTGAGACCACAGGATTAGCACCTGCTGGCTCCAAGCCTAGCGCCCGCTCCTGCGAGGCTTTGGCCGCCCCCTGCCCCACCCACCGTAGGCAGAATCCCCCACAAGGGGGGTACTAGCTCAGGCCCGCACTTTGGTCTCTATCAGTCTTTAAATGGGGGGCGAGGCTGGGGAGCCCTATCTCAGCGCTGCGGCTCGAGGGAGCTCTGGTGGATCGGCTCCGGGACATAAGCACGGACGCAGCTCTGTGGACGCCTCATCGGCATCCGGGCTCATGTGGAGGGAGGGTCCCCCCGCTCCCTCTGCTCTGGGCTTCAAGGCTCAGGGGTGTAAGACCGCAGGGCGGGCGCCCCCACCCCCATTCCTGGAATTGCTCCTGGGTGCCTTGTCCCCGTGCGGGAAACTCGGGGACAAGCCCTTCTAGGACCACGCCACCCCCTCGAGCTGTCTTGGCGTAACGACGACCCAGAGGCCGCCACTGGCACTCCGGGTGAACCCCACTTTGTCCGACCTGGGAGTCCTTGCGGTGCTGCGCAGTCTGGAGCTCAGTCCGCACCCCCGCCCTGCTGCCTGCAGCCGTGTGACTTTGGCCAACGTCGCCACCGCTCTGGGCCTTAGCTGCCAGCCCAGCGGGTTGCCGTGGGCCTGGCTCGAGCCCGTAGCCGCCCTGCGCGGTGTTCCCGCTCTGCACGAGGGCCGGGTCGTTGTCACGCTCCTCGCCACCAGCACCACCACCAGCTCCGAGCCCGTGCGTCCGACCCAGGTGTGAAATCGTGCCTGGCGTTCTGGGACCAGCTCGTCCTCCCTGGAACAATTGATTGCCATAGACACCACTTCCCCTTGGCCTCCTTTACCAGCTCCCTCATGACTTATTGATCTCGTAAGGGCTGGTGGAGTTCGGGCGGGTCGGGGGTGGGCATATCCCTCCACGGGAATGTGTCTGCCCAGCTCACTCCTGGGCGTGCCTCAAAACCCTGCTGGGATGTTCCATGAGCCTTGTCTACACGGATGGCAGCCTGGGCCCAGAGGGAGGCGGGAAGGGAGGGAAGAAGGAAAGAGGAGGAGGGAAAAGGCAGCTGGCATTGGCCGAACGGTCCCCCCCGCCCCCCGCCTGTGGGGATGCGGAAGTCCTTTCCCGCACTGTCACCGTGTCACTCACTCTGTGAGGGGGACCCTGTTGATGCCGCACTTACAGATGGGGGAACTGAGGCACAGAGAGGCCACTCCAGGTCAAACGGCTGATTAGTAAGTGCAAGAGGCAGGGTCTGAATCCCAAGGCAGCCTTGGCCGTGCGTTAGAATCTCCCTGTTGTCTCCCGAAGCCTTCCCTCGCCTGCTCAGCCAACAGTCGTAGAGCGCCTTCTGGGTGCCCAACACTGTGTCCTGGGGGCTCGGGGGGCACGGCGGACACAGGCATGGCCTTGTGGAGCTTTCTGGACCACGTGGAAGGATGACGTATCTAATATGTTGGCTGTAGTATGTCCCGTGAAGACGAGTAGAGCAGGAAGGGGCAGTCCCGACTGTGACGGGCCGCTGGCCACCTAACCCCACGGGGGTCTGGAGCGGGAGGGGACGGGAGATGACTTCGGGGTGGGCAGGACCCCTCTGGCTGCTTCCAAGGGGGGCAGGCCGAGGGGGGAGGCCAGATGCTGGTCCCGAGGCTCTTGCAGGAATCCGGGTACCGGGTGCTGGAGACGTGGGTCGGGACAGAGGCGGAGGTCAGATTCCGGGTGCGTGTTGAGCCCAGAGCCGACGGGAACTGGGCGCACGTCGGATGTGGGGGTGACGGTAGAGAAGACTCAAGGCCAGCGCCATGATTTTGGGGGCAGGAAAAACCGAAGCGTTTTTGTTCTGGGGCAGAGGGGGGTGATAGGTGATGGAATCGCGTTGGGGGTTTTTGGTTTTGTTCTGTAAACTGAGGCTAAATATGCATAGCATTGCGATCATTTTCCGGGCACCGTTCATGGGCATTAATTGCATTCACCGCATTGCCCAGCCGTCACCACTGTTTCCAGAACTTTGTTTTCTCGTCCTGAACAGAAGCCGTGTGCCTGCTTCACCCCCCACCCCAGCCCCGAATCTCTGGTCTCTTTCTGGCCTCTCTGAATTTGAGTATTCTAGAAGCTCCGTATGAGCAGAATCGCGCCACGTTGTCCTTCGGCATCTGGCACGTTCTCTTCGCGTGCATGTCGCAGTGGGTCCACGTCCTAGCAGGTGTCAGTTCTGTTTCGTCGTGTGGCTGAGTGACAGTCCATCCTACAGAAACACCACATTTCGTTCCTCCGTTCGTCTGTCAGTGGACCCTTCGATTATTTCCACCTTTTGGCCGTTGTGAATGGTACCGCACTGGAATTTGTGTACAGATGCGTGTTCGAGTCCCGTCTTCCGTTTTTTTGGACTAACACCGAGAAGTGAAATGGCTAGATCTTATCTCTAATTTTATTTTTATTTATTTTTAAGTTTTTAGATTTATTTTGAGAGAGAGTAAGAGCACGAGAGAGCCCGCAAGCGGGAGAGAGGGAGAGAGAGAATCCCAAGCAGGCTCTGTGCTGTCAGCGCTGAGCCTGATGCAGGGGTTCGAACCCACGAACTGTGAGATCATGACCTGAGCTGAAGTCCGACGCTCAACCGACTGAGCCACACAGACACCTCCCTGCGTTTCTTTTTTAAATTGCAGCCATCCAATAGATGCGAAATGGTATCTCGTTGTGCTTTTGATATGTGTTGGCCTGATGCCTAATGACGTTATGCATCTTTTCATGTGTTTATTGGCTATTTGTACGTCCTCTTTATTTATCTATTCCATTCCCTTACCTGCTTTTCTATGGGTTGTTTGTCTTTTGGTTGTTGAACTGTAGGAGCTCTTTATATATTTTGGATGTTAAACCCTTACCAGTTATGTGATTTGCAAATATTTTCTCCCATCCTATAGGTTGTCTTCACTTTCTCAATAATGTTTCTCTGAGGCACTCGGACATACAAAGAGTTTCTCTTCTGTTCTGTGATGTGACTAATTGAGGACACTGTCTCAAGACACTGTCTTGTCTTGTACCACTGCAGTTTGATGCGCAATTCAATTCAACTTGAACAGATATTAGATGATCCTCTTTCTGTGGGCCATTACAGTGCCAGGGGCTGGATAACAGGATAGCTAGTCCTTGAGCCCACAGAGTTTACAGCCCATGTAGGTTTTCATCGTGATTTCATTTGTGGCAGCTTCTTGATGTTGGCTAAGCTGTCTGTTAGCTGTGTGTGCAGAGTACGGTCCATACTGGCAACCCCACCCCCCCTTACCTCTGAGGTGCTGCTGGGGGGGGAGGGGGGAAGGAAGGGTTCAACTCATACCAGACTGGACTCAGTGGATGGATGGGGGGGTGTGTGAGTGGATGGATGGATGAATGGATAGATGGATGGATGGATGGATGGATGGATGTGGGAGTGGATGGATGGATAGATGGTAGCTGACAGGTTTTGCCAACGTGTCCCCTCCCTGGCCTACGGTAAGCCCTGTACACACGTCACCTTCTTTCATACTCGTTACGTTTGGGAATAGTATGAGTCCCTTTTGAAAAATGAGGAAACTGAGGCACAGAGAGAGCAAGTAATGTGCCCGCCCTCCCATGGCCGAGCGTGCCCTGGAATCAGTCGGGTGGACAACCATACCCGACTCTGCCGGGGGGACCCTGACACTCAGACAGAGTGGGGGGGGGGGACAGCTGGAGGAGGACTGGAAGAAGGCAGTGCTCCATGGGCGCCTTGCTGCAGGGGCCCAGCCGGGGGCCAGGTGTGGCCAGAGAGATCTTCATCTCTCCAGTCGCTGCCAGGCACCCCTCAGCGCTGTCCCCGCCCTCAGCCCTCAGCTTTGGGAGCAGTGTTGGGGTTTTCACGCGGCGTGATGAAGCGTTAAAAGCCTTCCAACCTCGGAAATCCATTTGACAAGGGTCACGTGGCCATGATGCAGACAAATTACTACTTTCACGCATTTAGCCCTTGGAGGGGGCTGCGTGGGCCGCGGAGGCTCTGCCTGGTAACTCAGCTTGCTCTCCTCTCCCCAGGGG
The DNA here is from genome assembly GCF_023721935.1 of Panthera uncia. Taxonomy (NCBI): domain Eukaryota; kingdom Metazoa; phylum Chordata; class Mammalia; order Carnivora; family Felidae; genus Panthera; species Panthera uncia. The sequence goes on along the minus strand of NC_064808.1, from coordinate 2,540,384 downwards.
GACGCCTGGCTCCTCTCGGGGCCCGTCTTGGCCGTCGGGCTGGGCTCCGGGTTCCCACACATCAGGCCCCGGACGTACTTCCACCCCCCACCTGCCCGGGTCAGCAGAGAAAGCCCCCGTTTCCAGCTGCACCCCTGTTTGCCTTTGGGCGTCGTGTGCAAACATCACCCGTGACGCTCAAGATGTAATCCTTTCCCTTCGACACTCGACCGGGATTATTTCTGCCCACGTCCGGCCTCTGGCATATAATGACTTTTTTTTTTTTTGTATAATGACTTTTGATGCTTTTGAATGGCACCTCAGTAAAAGCGTCTGAACGCGCCATTTGTGGTGGAAACGGAGCTTTTGACGTGAGCTGTTGGGGAGGAGGCGTGAGCGGCATAATTTTTATCGCATCGTGTTTCCTGGACGGTGAGCAGCGGGGGCCGGAACGGAGGGGCCGTGCGGAGCTGGGCGCTGGGCAGAGGCCCGGGCTGCGTTCCGCCCGTTGCAGACTCAGGCCGGGACTGGTGGTGGCTCCGGACCCCAGCTCTGCCCTCCTGTAGAGGTTCCGATCGCTTTGCCGGGGCACCTCGCGGAGGTCACAAAGCCCACCACCTCGCGCAGCGCATCTCAAACCTGCCCGCGGCTCTCCAAGTCCGGACAGCCCGCCCCCGGTCCCCCGCGGCCTCCACACCACCTCCCGCCCTGCCTGGCTGGCCCCTCGGGGTGGTTCCCCCCGCCCCCACAGGTGGGGCCGCCTGCCTCCAGAGTCGCTGCTCCCGCCCGGCTCTCGACCCACGGCCTCTCCGGCCTTGCTGCCCTGTCCCCTCCTCCCTGATCCCCGAGGTCCCGGCACACACAGCCTCTGGGACGGGAGCGCTGTCCCCCTCTTCGTGCTCCGTTTTGGGGAGCACGATGCAGTTATTTTGTGGACTGTCCCTCAGCTGGGTCTTGTTTCTCAGGCCCAGACAGGGGCTGTGCGTTCGGGTGGAGGACCACAGGGAGAAGTGCGTGCCGTCGCGTGGGGCACATGGCCGCCACGCACGTGGCCCGTCCCCGTGATGCCGACCTTGCCCGCCCGGCTGGCCGAGGCACTGTGTGACTTCTCGGTTACCGGCCTCGCCCTTGACGCTGGGATTCAAAGCGTTGGGGGCCTCTTCCCGGGCCACGGGAAGTTTTAAATCAGAGCCATCGGCTTAGGAAAGCATCTTGGCCGCATTTCCTGAATGATTGCCGTACGTGGGCTCCCGCGTGGTGCCGTAACTTCCGTGTCCCTTACGCCACCGACACCACCAACGGTCCACCGTAGCTGTAAGTTACGCGATCTGCCGCTAAGAACACGAACAATTAGAGCCCTCGCTGGGCCAGACCTCCAGGCGTGGCCAGATGCAACGCGATAAATGGGGGCTCGACCACAACCCACCACCCCATTTACTCACAGAGACTCCCCGACCTACACGTCAAGGGGAAATCTTTGAGTAATTGCGACATTGATTTTAACAAGGAGTCATTGGAGCAGGTGCTTTGCTGCCCTTAAAAAAGCTAATGAATGTTCCGGGTCCCCTCCAGAGACCCCCGAATGAGAAAGCCAGGGCCAACCCCCTCACTTTCCCGGGAACAGAAGGAAACTGTGGCTCAGAGAGGTGGAGCGATATTCCTAAGGTCGCACAGCGGTTTGTGGCAGAGAGGGGACTAGAGCTCATGAGTGTTTTTACTGCAAATCCTCCTCTGTCCTTTCCTCTTGAATGTAAGGAGAAGGTCGGTGTCTAAGGATCGTGAGCCCTGAAAGTCCCTTTGGAAAGCCGCTGTGGACCCCCGCCTTTAAGATTGGTCCAGCGCGGGGGCACCCGGATGGCTCAGGTGGCTCAGGTCTCGTTCTCGTGGTTCGTTTGTGGGTTCGAGCCCCGCGTCGGGCTCTGTGCTGACGGCTCAGAGCCTGGAGCCTCCTTTGGATTCTGCCTCTCTCTCTCTGTCTCTCTGCCTCTCCCCAGCTTGCTCTCTGTCTCTCTCTCTCTCTCAAAAAGAAAAGTAAATAAATAAAACACAATAAAAAATTTAAAAAATAAAATAAAAACATTTCAAAAAAGAAAGATTGGTCCAGCAACACCCGTGTTTCCTGCCACCTTGGAGGAGACACCCGTGTCTTCGCCTGAGGGCCCGATGAAGTTCTCAGCTGCAGTTTGGAGGGTAGTGAGGTGTGGAGAACGCACGCAGCTCCCTGAAGGCCGGGGTCCCTGCGGAGCGGACGACACCTCCAAGCCGGCCGGTGGGAGATGCCAGGCGTGAGACCTGAACCAGGCACGGTGGGTTCACCCGCCCCGTCCCCCCTCCCCGTAGGCTCCCTGGGGACTCCACTCCCTGGCCGTGGGGGTGGGTGGACCCCCCTGCAGGGTTTAAGGGTCTGCTTTTCTCACTCTTCTTTTCTTGGAGGGAGGGACCGGCGGTGTAGTTGAATCTGCGTGAGTTTGCTGTGCCCACGAGGACATTGTGGAAGGTTCCCAAAGCATGCCTGGGCTGGCTCACATGTTATGTTTAATTCACTTTATATTTGTAGAAAAAATACCAGGCGTTTCCTCCTACCCCCCAAGTAAGAGATTACCATCCGCTTAGACATGTGGATACGATACAAGAAAAGAGCAGTAATTAATACCAGGGTGAAACGAAAAAATAAAGGAAGCCGAGAGTGGAGCCAACAGGGAGCCCGGAGGGAGCCCAGGGCCCCGGCAGGCCGAGAAGCTGGGCCTGCTGCTCACAGCAGACCAGAGGGTCGTGAAATGAAACCCTCGGGGCTCAGGAAGGGCTCTCCCCAGCCTCCCGCAGACGGCAGCCACAGGACCTTTGCACCTGCAGTGCCCTCCCCTGGAGCAGTCTCCCTCTGCCTGCTTCTCATCTTCTTGCCTTGGAGACCATCCTATCCACCCCACACCCTGGGAGCATCCACTCCCCACCCACATCGGTCCTGCCCTACTTTGCAGGCCTGTCCTACTTCCTAATCCAATGTTTTAAATTGGGGTATAATTCAGGGGCAGCCGGGTGGCTCAGTCGGCTGAGCGTCCGACTTCGGCTCAGGTCACGATCTCGTGGTCCGTGAGTTCGAGCCCCGTGTCGGGCTCTGCGCTGATGAGCCTGGAGCCTGCTTCGGATTCTGGGTCTCCCTCGCTCTCTGCCCCTCCCCCACTCGTGCCGTGTCTCTGTCTCTCCAAAATAAGGAAACATAAAAAAAAAAATGTTAGTTGGGGGGTAGTTCACACACAGTAAGATGCCCAGGTTTCAGTGCACACTTCCATCAGTTTTAACACCAATCCATACACCCGTGTGACCTGACATCACGTGAAGATACGGGCTATTCCTCTCGGCCCCGGAGAGTGGCCGCGTGCCCGTTCCCCCTCCGTCCCCCGCCTCCTCGCCATGGGAAAGTTCTACCTGTCTTATCATGAAAACCAGCGGTGGGAGCTGTCCCAAGTTCAGCCTCTGGTGCTCACCGGAACGTTTTGCTCACGCCAGTGCTGGGTTCGTCGCTGACCTCATCCCATTGTGTGGACGGAGCCCCGTCTGTGTGGCCGTCCTTCTGGAAAGGTTGGTTGTTTCCAGTTTGGGGCCGTCGTGAAGGAAGCTGCAGGAAACGGTGCTTTTTGTGGACGTCTGTTCCCATGTCTCCAGCAAACGCCCACGGTCGGACTACCGGCTCCTAGGAGAGAAGGTGTCTGCTCAGGAAACTGCCACACGCTTGGCCGAAGTGTTCCCGCCCTTTCCGTCTGCCCCCGACGGTGTCTGAGAATCATCGCGGCCTTTTACTTCTCGGGCTGCTTTGCTGTGCGCCCCTCCTCCGCCGGCTAAATGCCAGGGACCAGGGGGCCAGGGACCATCGCACCTCTTGTGCATCCTGAGTCCTTAGCACCTAACACGGGGCGCGTAGCAGGTGTGGTTTTTTTCCCGCTGCTGATTGGCCGGGGATCCACGTGGGTCACTGGGCGTCAGGAGGCTAGAGTCCCTGCCCTGCCGTGTTAAGTGGGGATCGTGGCGCCCGGCTCTCCCGTGTCTGCTCGGAGACCGCCGAGGGAGTGTCCGATAACAGGGCTGAGGGTGTCCTCGGGGACGAGGGCAGGGAGCCCCCGTGTGCCCTCCACACAGCGTGGCCTGCGTGGTTCTGGAAAGGCTCTGAGTCGGCTGCCACCAGACTCTCACCTCTGCCAAAACAAAGTCCCGGGAAGACACTTACGGGGAAACCCCTGGGGGGGCGGGATCTTCTCGGGGAAAATCTGTACCTGTGATTCTGGGAACTGATTCGTCGGGTAGAGGCGTTCAAGCGGGTTGTAGCCACACACGGTGTGTCTGTGGAGAGACTGTGAGCCCGGAGGTCGTCCTGAGACCCCAGATTAGCTAGTGGTTTCATTCGTGTGTTTGGAGCCCTCTTAGAGGAAGGAAGTGACGTGGGTCACCTGCTTGCAGGGGGAGCTCATCACTGAGTCCTTGAGAGAGAGAGAGAGAGAGAGAGAGGCCTGCTTCCCAGGACAAAAGCATTTTGTTAGTTTTTTAAATGTTTATTTATTTATTTTTGCGAGAGGGAGAGAGAGAGAGCATGGGCTTGAGCCGGGGAGGAACAGAGAGAGAGGGGGAGGGACAGAGAGAGAATCCCGAGTAGGATCCGTGCTGTCAGCGCAGAGCCCAGCTCAGGGCTCGAACCCACGGACTGTGAGACCGTGGCCTGGGCTGGAACCAAGAGTCGATCGACCGACTGAGCCACGCAGGTGCCCCTCGAAAGCGTTTTCAAAGAAGGAGCCCGCTAAGCGTGTGGAAGGCACGCGTCCGTTAGCCATGGGGAAACAGAGGGAAACTGCAGGTCGGGACCCACGCCCGTCCACCCAAGGGGCTAAATGGCGAAGCGCGGAAAATAACAGAGGACCCGGGAGCCTCCCGCGCTGCCCTGGGAGTGTTCGCTGGTCCTCCGGAAGACCGATGGCTGGTATTCGCTACCGTTGAACAAATGTGCACCTCGTGGCCCAGCAAAGCCACTCAACTGAACGCATCTGCCTGTTCATCCAAAGCTGCGTGTGGACATTCCCCGGTCGTGCCGGCCCCAAACCGGGCGCCCCCCAGACGCCCTCCGGCACTGGGATGGATGGACAACCGTGGAGCTGTGCGCACCGTGTGTGTGTGTGGGGGGGGGGTCGGTCAGGGAAGAGTCACCAAGACCGGGATGGACAAGGAAGGCCAGACACAAAAGGGTGTGCGCGCTATGATCCTGTTTATACAACAGACCAAAACGCGCTCCGTGAATCTGTGGAGACAGGAATCTGGACAACGGTTTCCCTTGGGGGTGAGGAAGAGGGTGGGGCCTGGCCGCATGCGTATTCAGTTAGCGGAAACTCAAGGAATCGGTCACATATCCTGGGTGGGGGGAGAGGGGGATGGCAGGGGTGCACCCCCTGTTGCAAAGCCAGGAGAGGATGGGGTCCAAACCCACCCCTGCTCGAAGCCACCTGAGCAGCCCTGCAGGGAAGCGTCCCTGCCGAGCCCGACTCCCACCGTCCACCGTTGGAATCACAGCGTGTCGTCTCACTCGGGGCCCCGAACCCCCTGCTGAGCATTGCCAATCCCTGCCCAGGACAGGGATTGCTGGGAAAATGCCAGCACAGCTGGAACAGGTGTTGGGTATCTTCTGGGGGGCTTCTCCTTCGGTGATCTGTAGAAGAAGCGTGCTCAGAGACCTCCTGCTTTTCAGGCACAGCACTGGTCTGAGAAACCCAGGCTTGCTCCCCGGCCACGCCACTCATGCGCCTTAGGCACAGCATCCAGTAAACTGAGACCGTGCTAGCGGGACGTCGGAGCTCACGGAAGACGGAAACTCACAAGGAGGAGCTCTCGCTGGGACAGGTGTATTGCTTATCTCGCGCTGCGTAAACTACCTCCAAACCCAGTCGCTCAAAAAAGCTATATTTGTTATCGCCATTCCCTTCTGTGGGCCGGAAAGTCGGGACTGGCTTAGCTGGGCGACTCTGAGTCGGGGGTCTCTCGGGAGGTTGTGGCCGAGGCGTCAGCGGGCGCTGCCTCATCTGAAGGCTCGCCCGGGACCGTAGGACCCGCCACCAAGATGGCGGACCCGCACGGCTGCCAGGGGGAGGCCCCAGTTGTTCGCCACGTGGACGGGTTTCCCCCGGAGCGGGTGGTCTGGGAGAAAGCGAGGAAGGCCCGGAGAAGCCCTTCACGACCTGGCTTCCTGAGTCCCGTCCACCTGTTCTGTTTGTCAGAAGCAAGGGCAGAGTCCGGCCCACCCAAGGGGAGGAGGATGAGCTCCTTTCTGGATGGCGGCGTCTCAAAGAATTTGCGGACATGCTCGAAATCCACTGTAGCCAACTCCAGGGGTGGCAGCATCTGAGGGCTTCATCCGGCTTAGATTCTGTGACCACCTGCGGACTGGAGCCCTCTGTCTCTGGGCCCCACCCGGTCAGAAGGTGGCCTCGGCTGGCCTGCGCCTCTGGGGTGCCCGTACCCAGGACGTTTTGCCCGCCCACCCGGGGCCCGTGGGCTCATGCGGAGACCACACCGTCTCCCACGCACCGACTGTGGTATTGTGTTTGGAGGCAGTCAGACGTTTCCAAATGAGCCTCACATTGCATAAGGTCTCAGGTAGCCGGCTCTGACAGAGTGCCTGGTCACCCTTGCTGAGGCTTTGGCGACTCAGCAGGACGGTGGAAGGATTGGCCGCGGTCACAGATGCGGGCTCAGCCCGTGATTGCCAGGGCGGCTCTGTAGAAATCGGCTCCTGCTAAACAGGACAAAGGAGAGAAGCCTTTGTATAGTTACCTATGGCTGCACAGTAAACGTCCCCGCACTTGGTGGCTTCAAACGACAGCTGGGTGATACTGCTCATCAGGGGCCAGGGGACCGATTAAGGCCCGGCTTGGCTGGACTCATGCATCTACAGCCAGCTGGCAGCTTGCTGCGCTTGGTTGGTGGAGGGTGGCCATTCTTACCAGTAGCAAACGGGCTGTGGGCTGGGGCGATGGCATAAGGTGCCTCTTGTCCTCCAGCGGGCTGGCCCGGGCTAGTTCCCAGACCCACGGAGGGTCCACGATAAAGACCTGAAGCACGCAAGGCCTCACGAAGCCTGTTGCTTTGCCGCATTCTGTTGACCAAACTGAGTCACAGGCCAGTCCAGACTCAAGGCACGGAAGTACCCTTCCCCCCTCGGTGGGGAGCACTGCCTGGCACAGGAGATACAGGCAGAGGTGGGGCGGGTCGTGGCCTGTCTGCGATCCACGACCGTATGATCAACTTGACTTAATACTAGAATATGCATTTCATAGCGTTCGCCAACTCTGCCCACTCAAACATCTTTAAAACAAAACCCAGAAAGGGCACCTTTGTCACAGGATTAGAAATATCTGTTTTGAGCCAAGAGCCAACGTCAGCATGTGGAAGAATGACCCACGAAAAGGGAGCGCCCTGAAGCCGGGGATAAGCCAAGCCTTCCATGATCAGCTCACCCATGTGCTGATAGAAAACTAGCTGAGACGGAAATAGATAATTTACCCCAAAAGGCTAAACAGCTAGAAAAGACAGAGAAATCAGAGAAATGCAGACCGCGGTGTCCAAGATGCTCTTTGGCCCATCAAATTGGCCATGTTTATCAGCGCTCTGAGGGCCGAGCCCGCGGAGGAAACGCTCCTCCACAGGCAGCTCTTGACTCTGACACGTCCCAGCACCTGCACCTCAGGGCAACTTGGCAGCGTGTGACCATTCATTCCCCACAGATTTCTTGTGGACCTGCTGTGTGCCAGGTGCTCTTGTGTGAAGAGCCTTCCCGTCTGTACCCTCCCCAGGCATTGAGGAACTTGCCACACCCTGGAGGGGTAGTGGTCAGCCAGCTTCGCTCACCTCTCTCTCCAGGGTTGACACAGGGTGGGGGTTTAAGAAGTAGTTGGGGGATGGACGGATGGATGTTTGGGTGGATAGATGAGTGAGTGGATGGATAGATGGATGGATGCTTGGATGAGTGGATGGGTGTATGGATGTTTGGATGGAAGAATGGATGGACAGACATATGTTTGGATAGATAGACATATGGGTGGGTGGGTGGATGGATGGATGGATGTTTGGATGAATGAATGGATAGATGTTTGGTTGGATAGATGTATGTTTGGATGGATGGATGGACGGACATATGTTTGGATGGATAGACATATGGATGGATGGATGGATGTTTGGATGGAGGAATGGATGGATGGATGGATGGATGGACATACATTTGGATGGACAGACATATGGATGGATGGATGGATGGATGGATGGTTGTTTGGATCGATGTTTGGATGGAGGAATGGATGGATGGATGGATGGATGGATGTTTAGATGAATGGATGGATAGATGTTTGGATGGATGGATAGATGTTTGGGTGGATGGATGGATGGATGGATGGACATATGTTTGGATGGATAGACATATGGATGGATGGATGGATGGATGGTTGTTTGGATGGATGTTTGGATGAAGGAATGGATGGATGGATGGATGGATGTTTAGATGAATGGATGGATAGATGTTTGGATGGATGGGTGGATGGTTGGATGGATGGATGGATGGACAGATAGATGGATGGATCATGGATGATGGGTGGCAGGTGATGAAGTGAAAGGAACAGATGTTTACACTTGATCCAGTCACTCTAATTCCAGAAATGTATCCTAAGGAATTGACTGAGCAGGAGATGAGCAATGAAGGTTTCACATGGAACAGTGAACAAATGGAAACAGCCCAAGTGCTCACCATGGGTGCTCCACAAGGAAGAGTTCTCCCTCCTAACACCTACCCCATCCCTGGGAGCTCCTCAGCAGCCCCCCCAGTGCCCCTCGAAGCCCCCAGGTCTTCCAGTGGGTGTGATCATCACCCCCACCTCACTAGACTCCATGTCTGTGATGGCAAGTTGTGTTCCTGCCTTGTTGACAGATATTTGTTGAGCGCCTGGTTTGGGCTCAATGTGAAGTTGGACGTGGTAAATAAAGCAGACGTGGTGTGGAACACAGTTAAGCGGAAAGATTACAGAATGCTCTCACTATCGATAATTATAACGGCTGGGATTCCTTGTGCGTGACTGTCCCCCAGACGCTGTGCGTGTCCTCGCTTGTCACTGAACCTTACTAAGGAGGGCGCTGCTGCTTTCCCAGGTACAAATGAGGAAACGGCGAAGGTGGCACAGTTAGGAAGTGGGGGGGGGGGCACTCGCATCCACACAGCAGGACCATGAGCTTCAAGCACTCTGGCCAGCTCTCGGGCGGATTCAACACGAGTAAAACCCGTCGGGACATGGTGCGGCTCCCCTGGTTTCTATGGCTGGTAACCACGGGCCCCTCTGTGGCTCTGTCTCCAACATATGTCACGCAGCAATAGGGCTCTCCTCCTTGTGCGTGCCCTGGTTTCCTTCAATCTCAGCGGTCATTCAGGGCTGCTGGGAGAGGTTTAACCTGGTGGTCCCAAGGGAGGCTGACTCTGACCAGCACATCTGCAAACAGCCCTTGACTTGTGGAATCGGAATCAGTGACAGAAAAATCCTCGCCCCGAGTTCGCTATGATTGTCGCTACCAGTTACCGAACATCTGTCTCGCATTCAAGACTGTACGATGAGTTGATTACCTCGTTTACTCCTCACCGCATCCCTGAAAGGTAGATCCTCATCCTACAAAGAGACTGCAGTTCAGAGAGGCTAAGTAGCTTGGCAGAGGTCACACAGCGTGTACTAATATATCAGAGCGTGAAGATTTTTTTTTTCCAGTTTCAGAGTCAGGGAGGAGGTGTCACATTGCTTAAAATGTTAATGACAAAAAAAAAAAAAAGCTTGCTGGCACGGTGTCCTGGATTATTCTAAGAACGTCTGTGAGAAATTCCTACGGTTTGAAATCTCCACTTCTCTACGGAGTCGGCCAAACATGGCCTCATTGTTGATCTTCAGATGCATATTTTTAGTGTGAGGTGGGTTGTGTTTATTTTTTTGATGAATAGCAAAAAATGAGGTTTCTATAAATAAAGCCGTGGCTTCCCCCCGCCCCCCATTTTGTGCACGATTCACAAGTGCGGTGACCAATCAAATGCCAAAGAATTCACAATGGAAAGTTCCCGTGAGTGAGAGGAGGGACAGTTGTGTCTTTAAAGAGCCTAATGGTCCAGAGCACCTGGAGGGAGCCCTACCTGCCTCCGTCTGTCCCGAGTGCCTTCTGATCGCTTTTGATGATCCTCGTGTGAAGGGGCTCTCAGTTTCTCTCTTGACCGCAAGCACTCCATTTTCTGAATCGGGAAGAGTCGTAGACTGAGCGACAGCCCCATTTTCACCGTTCAGTCTGTAAAATGGTTTGCACCAAGGCGGGGCCAGGAGACACCGCAAGCCCCTGAGATCTGTGCTGCTCTGAGTCCGTGGCTTCTGGCCCAGAACGTGTTCCCCTGGCCTGCCAGGCACCCGAACCTCCTGGAACCCCTGGCCGTGGAAGAGCCCGTGCAAAGTCCCAACTCACGTTAGCGGGGACGTTCACGGTAGCTCCCGGATGGCACCGCCACCCCTTGGCAAACCAAGGGTGTTTGTGGGAAGAGAACCCTTTCGAGACGCGTTAGTGAGGGATTTTCAGTTCTTACGTGGAGACGGGCCGTGGTCCCTAACTGTGTCCACCTGTCCCTGTCTCTACCTGCTGGTAACTTCCCACCTCTGCCGACCTTGCTCTCCCTCCCCCCGCATGGTCACCTCATCCCTGCAGCTCCTTCCCCTGCCCACCTGTGTCTGCCCTGCATTAACTAAACCTCATCCGGGCCTGGCTCCCTGAGCGAAATTGCCAAGTCCGGGGATGGCCCGGGATTGGGCCCCGTCCACGTCCGCATTCCATCCTGGAAGCTGTTCCAGCGTGAGAGTGGCTTGCCTGCCCGCCTCTGCTCGGCTCTGCTCTCTGCCCCAACCCCCAGGCACCCACCCTTTCCCACAAATTCCCACCTTTCGAAGAGCCTTCGGCTCCTTTTCGTTGCGGTGGAAAACATGTAGCGCAGAATCTGCCACCTTGACCATTGCTCGGTACAAGGTAGCAGCGCCTGTGTGCGTGTTACCGTGCATCACGTTTCTAGAACTTTTCATCTTGCGAAACAGAAACTCTGCACCCACCGAACAGCAACACCCTCTCTGCCTCTCCCCCCAGCTCCTGGCAGCACGATTCTACTTTTGTTTCTAACGGTTTGCCGACTTTAGGAACCTCCTGTAAGTGGAATCCTACCGCGTCTGTCCTTTTGTGTCTGGCTCATTTCACCGAGCGTCATGTCCCCTCCAGGCTCATCCGTGTTGTAGCAGGCGTCAGAACTTCCTTTCTGAGGCTGAATAATATTCCATTGTGTGGATGGACCACGTCTTCTGTATCCATTCGTTCTCCAACGGACACCGGGGCTGTGTTCACCTCTTGGTTTTTGTGAATAATACTGGAATGAGCAAAGGTGTCCAAATATGTCTTTGGGATCCCGCTTCCTTCCAGTTCTTCTGGGGACGTACCCACAAGTGGGCTGCTGGATCGTAGGGTAATTCTGTTTTTAATTTTTTGAGGAGCTGCCGTACCGTGTTCCCCGGCGGCCACACCGTTCTGCATCGCCACCAACCGTGGGCAAAGTTCCGGTTCGCCCACCCCCGCACCAGCGCTTGCTCTTGTCTGACGTTCTGACGGCAGCCATCCCAGCAGGTGTGAGGTGATGTCTGATTGTGCTTTGATAGGACACGTGAGGTGATACATACACTCATTGGCCATTTGTAGATCCCGTTTGGAGAAATGTCCAAGCAAGTCCTCTGCCCGTGTTTTAATCAGCTTTTTTTTGAGTGTGTGTTGTTGACTTGTAGGGCTTCTTTATATAAGCTGCATACTAATCCCTTGTCAGATATTTGGGCTGCCCATTGTGTAGGTCGCCTTTCATCCCAGCAATGGTTTCCTTTGCTGCATAGGTTTTCAATTTTTATATAGTCCCATGTATTCATTATTGCTCTTGTAGCTTGAGCTTTGGATGTTATATCCCAGAAATCACTGCAAATTCTGTATCGTGAAGATTGTCCCTGTGTTTTCTTCCAGGGGTTCTATAGTTTTGAGTCTTACATTTAGGTCTTTGATCCGTTTTGAGTTAATGTTTGTATATGGTGCAAAGCAAGGGTCTGAGTTCACTCCGTTGGATCGGGACGTCCGGTTCCCCCCACCCCGTTTGTTGCAAACACGTCGCCTCCCTGCCGACTGATCTCGGCCCCGCCGTCGAAGTTCATTTGATTGCCTATGCGAGGGTCATTTCTGGGCTCGTCTCTTCAGCCCCCGTGTCTGTCTTTATGCCATTACCCCACTCTTTGTGAGCTGTCAGCTCTTTTTAAAAGGTGTGGTATTTGTCTTTGTGCCTGAAGACGTACACGTCCTGAAGCTGCTTCTGCTTTGTCTCCAACCTTGAACGAAGCAAGTGCCCTTTAGATGTGGTGGCAGGTGGTGGGCACAGAGACTTTACAAAGGGAGACAGGGCCAGTCCTAAGTGCTGTCCTACGTGCTGTTTGAGTCGCTGCTCGTGGTGGAGACTGTCCAGCCACCCCTCTTCGGGAGCAGAGACACCACCTCTAGGAAGTCCACATGGATGTGTCGCACTCAGCAGGTCAGATCCCACATACGTCGGAGGTGGGGGGACGTCAAGGAACTGAAGGATGAGCATGTGTGGAGCAGCCAGCGTCCGCGGTGAGACGAGGTCGCTGGGTCCCTGCCTGCTTGCTTGTTCTCCTCCTTTAAAATCCACTTAGGAGGAACGATCCCTGGGGGCAGGGCAGCCTGTCCTGCTCACTGCCACACTCCCAGTGCCCCCACGCGTCTGCACACAGCAGGTGGTTCTCTGGGAGTGTGAACCGAACATACAAGGAAGGTGCCAGGGGCCACAGGGCAGCGGAAGGAGAGTCTGATGTAATATGTTGGGAGCAAATCTCGGAAGGCCTCCTGGAGGGAGCGACCTTTCTGCTGATGGCTCCCAGGATAAGTAGGACTTAGTTGGGTGGAAAGGGATAGGAAGGGCATCTGAAGCATAGGGAACAGTGTGTGCAGAGGCCTGGAGGGGAAAGCCCAGATGGACAAGCTAAAAGATACGGGGTCTGTCTGGGGTACAGCAGGGGACGGGGGTCGGCTGGGTGGAAAACGACCTTCGGGAGTTACACAAGGGTCAGGACATTCAGTGCCTTGTGAGCTGGGTGCGGTGTTTGGGACCCACCCACACCTCTGCCCGTCTGACCTTGCAGCTCACGGAGGAGCATCCTGGATGTACCAGCTGTGCACACACCTGGCCTCCAAGAACCAGAGCCTTCCTCCGTCCCCCCTCTGGTGCCGGGGAAACGTCCTTCATGCATTTTCAAAAAATTCTTTCTTTTCATCTTTCCATGTGGCTAGAAGGCCTCAACTAGGCCTTCTAAGGCAATGCATCACAGTGAGCAATATTTTTTAGGTGTTTCCAAACTCTAGCACTTTAAAAACATAAATATTTAAAGAAGTCCACCATTTGCCTCATCGATGAAAGCCTCAAAGATGTATTCTGAGATCATTTCCTAAAAATCAGCAGACCGCAGGGTGCTGACTCACTCCCACAGTGTTCACACACCTCAAAGTTTCAGTAGATGTTTGTAATAACACAGTTGTAAGCAGAATTGTTGCTGTCAGAGATATTTTTACTGGGGATTGACATCCATGCGTACATAAATTGATCCATTCATCCATCATCCATCCACCCATCCACCAATCTGCCTATCCACTTATCTATCTATCCATCCATCCACCCACCTGTCCATCCATCCACCTACCTGTCTATCCATCCATCTACCCACCCATCCACATGCCCACCTA
>NC_064808.1:2506292-2526442 GCF_023721935.1 Panthera uncia | reverse complement strand
ACCCACCCAAACATGTATCATCCACCCATTTATCCATCTATCCATCCATCCACCCATCTATGTATCCATCCATCCATCCACCCACCCATCCACATGCCCACCTATCCATCCATCCATCCACCCACCCACCCATCCATCCATCCATCCACCCACCCATCCACATGCCCACCTATCCATCCATCCATCCATCCACCCACCCACCTACCCATCCATTCATCCATCCATCTATCCATCCATCCAACTATCCATCTTTTCAATCACAAGGAACACTGCGGTCCCATTGGAAAATAAGACAAGCCCTTGCCCTCAGGGGGTTCATAGTCTAGTGGAGAATGTAGACAATAGGCAGCAGTATTTCATTTACTTCCAACTGTGATGGGTGTAGTGAAGGAAAAGGCAGGTAGTTTGAGAATTTCCAGCAGAGCAATCTGACCCAGCTTGGGATCAGGATAACTTTTGCAAGGAGAAAACATGGCTAACCTAGAACATGAAGGACAGGTGGGAGTCTGCCAGGGAAAAAGGTGAGAAAGTGTTTTAGGAAGAGGGACCAGTAAGTGCAAAGTCCCTGAGGCAGGAAGGTGTTTGGCATGTTCAAGCAGCTGAAACAAAGTCAGAGTAGCTGTGGCCATGTGATCCAAGGCCAGAGAGGCCAATGGGGTCTCCATCATTCTGGGTCTTCAAGACCACGCTGTGAATTTGATCTTAAGAGCAGATAGGAAGTCAGGGACAAATGGCAAACAGAAGAGGACTATAACCAGGTTTGCCTCTTTAAGTCAAGTTGGAATGAAATATGCCACACGTGGGGACAAGTGCACACATACAGTCAGCTTGGGCCGTCGTAACAAGGCACCGTAGCCCAGGCAGTTTAAACAACACATGTCCTGGAGGCTGGAGTCTGAGATCTCGGTCCACAGGGTTTGGTGCCTGGTGAGGCCTCCCTTCCTGGCTCGCAGAGGGCCGCCTTCCTGTGGCATCCTCACGTGGCCTTCCTCCACACATGCGTGGAAAGGGGACTCTGGGATCTCTGCCTCTTCTTACGAGCGCACCAGCCCTGAGATGGCCCCATGCTTTTCGCCACAGTTAACCTTAGCTTCTTCCTGAAAGACTCTTGTCTCCCAATCCAGCCGCCTTGCGGGGAGGGGGTGTCAGCGCTTCAGCATGTGACTCTGGGAGGCACACGATTCAGGCCATCGCGGTACAGCTCCGTGGGTGTTTGTCAGGCAAACACATCCCTGGAACCAGCGCTCAAAAAAAAGGCACGTGAGCCCTCAACCCTCTTCGTGACCCCTTGCGGCCACCCCCACCCCCAAACCGTGCCTTCTGGCACCGCAGGGAGGCTTGCCTCTGCTCGAGCCATGTTCCGATGGAATCACACAGCGCAGGCCCCCTTGTGTGTGGCTTCTTCGCGTCACGCGTGTGAGCCCTCGCCCACCTGCCCGGCCGCTGGGGGGCGTGCACCGTGGGGGCATCAGGAGCCGTGCTGTCTGGTCATTGCCGTGCGGACCTCGTGGTGGGCGCGAGGGAACGCTTCTGGCGGGTGCGTGCCCAGAGTGGCACTCTAGGGGGTCGCGCCACGCCGTGTCCCGGAATGGCTTCATCAAGTGACGCTCCGGCCGGCGCAGGACGAGATTCCGGGTCCTCTACACCCTAACCACCTGGTGGCCTTAAAACATTTTTTAAACGTTTATTTATTTTTGAGAGACGGGGGAGGGGGGAGGGAGGGCCAGAGAGAGGGAGGGAGACCCGGAATCCGAAACGGGCTCCAGGCTCCGAGCTGTTGGCACAGAGCCCGACGCGGGGCTCGAACCCACGAACCGTGAGATCGCGACCTGAGCCGAAGTCGGGTGCCCCTTTAGTTGCCTTTTTAAACATCACCTTGGCTACTGTGTGGGCGACAGGCAGCCGGGGTGGGGAGGCCAGAGTTGCAGCTGATCTGGGGATCCAGAGGAGCGGGGCTGGTGGCCGAGGGGATCCAGGCTCGCGAGCCGACAGCGGGTCTGCGAGCCTCGTGCCCAGGGCTCCGTGAGCCCAGTTTCATGAATGGTCCCGCCGCCCCTTTCACGGAGAACGTGCGCGCCCCTGTGTGTCTTTTGCACATTTTCTCTGTCCACTCCCGGAGCCATTGGTGGGTTTTTCGGTTGTTGTTCAGACCGTTTTCTGAAAGGTCTTGAAAGCCCCAAGCCAACAAGAAAAGGTTAAATGCCCGTGAGGGAGTTTCTCGGACAGTTTTTCCAGTCCTGTTGGGCCCAATTGCCAGATACTGAGCAGTTATGGGGTACTTACGGGGCGCGGGGCATTTGGGGGGGGGGGTCCAGGGGACTAAAACGTGCTCCTTGCCCTCAGGGCATATAATCCGGGGGGGCACCGGGCCGGGGCTCCTCACCAGGTCAGAGGCACGTCTGTGTGTGCTCGCTCAGTGCCCCCGGGGCAGAAGACTGTGTTCTCGGCGCTTCCAGGGGTGGATGGGACCGTACTCCTCTCTGCCCCTTGGGCTGAGCCCGCTGTGGCTCTGGCTCCGTGACTGCCCCCCGGGCCACCCAGCTCTACTGGCTGCGTCTCCCCCCGGCTCCCTGGCCTGCATCAGAGCTCACTGTCTCCGCCACTGGCTTACCACCAGGCGAGATTCGGCACCGGTCCTGACGCTCCTGAGGACCAGGTCACAGAAGGATCTGGAAGAGGGAACAAGGCAGGGGCCCCGCGACCCCGCAGAGCTCGGGAGATGTGCCCACGGCCGTGAGGACCCTTCCACTGACAGGCTGCCCTCTGTGCCTTCTTGTGAGGGGGCAGGAGGGGGACGGAACGTCCCCTCGGAGCTGCCCGCTACAGTGATAATGCTGGACAGAGGGGGCGTTGCTGTTTTGCCGCCTTCCTGATTTGCACTGCAGCAACAATGACATGGGGCTTGGGGGCGGGCTCTGGGGGCTGAATCTATGTGTCTGTGCCTCTGTCCCTGCACCGGAGGCAAGGAGGGGAGGAGGTGATGGAAGCCCCCGGCCCTCTGCCCTACTCGAGTCGCTTGATTTTTCCTATGGAGGAGGGAGGCGGTCCCGGGGTGTTGAGGATGGCACATGGCACGAGAGGGAGGGAGCTGGGACACTCTCAGGGACCTGCCTGCTACCTCCGTGCCCGGGAAGTCCCGGGAGGGCAGCGACGCCTGTAGACGGCGGCCTCATCTGTCCTCCTGTACGACTTTCTGCCCGGGCCGCCGCCGGGCCCGCGGAACAATCGAGGGGGTCAAGGCCCAGCCCTCCGCCCCCACCCTGCACTGTGACTGCTTCTCCCACCTTACGCCTCGTTTCCGCACCTTTCTTCCCCTCGGGGATGCAGGCCGCTGCGGGCCGGGATTTTTGTCTGTTTTGTTCACTGCCCGTTTCCCCAGAAAGATGCCAGGCTGGGGGGACTGTTCCTCGGGTCCTCATCCGGCGAATGAGCCAACACGTCGTGTGCGTCGTAGGTCCTGATGCGGGTGGTTGGGGGGCTCGCCGGCCGCACGACCGTGGTCTCTCGGCTGCGCCTCCTCCCCCGCCCCAGCGGCACCACAACACCTACGCGGTGAACCGTAAAGGCAAACTCTTGGGGGGCAGGTGGGAGTCTTTGAAAGCCTGAGTCTGTGTCCCCGAAGGCTTCTCTGCGCAGGAGCGCGTGGCCGTGCCCAGCGGCTCTGGGTGCTTCACGTCCCTCGTGAGACGCCAGCTCCAGAACCCACGCCACCCGGGTCACGCTGTGCGAGCGCTTCCTGCCGGTGCGTGGGCTTGAACCCGCCACCCTGCCTGCGTCAGGAACAAGCGAGGGCGGCCCGTGACGCCGCTCACCGACCACTTCCAGGTCCCCCTCCTTCCAGGGACACGCGTGGATGGCGCTACCCGGCTCCCCGTGGGCTTCCCGGAGGAGGTGTGCCCGTCACGCGTTTCTTCATTCGTTTGGCAAACACCGAGAGCCTGTTTGGAGACGGGCCTATGCAGCTTGTGCCGCGGAGGTTAAGCGGTGGCCGACACGGTGTGCGTGTTCTGCACCAGGAGGCTCAGAGGACAACGGAAGAGACACACACATGTGTAAATGTGAGGAGTGTGCTCCCAAGGACAATATGGCAGGGAAACCGTCATGTTAAAGAAGCAGAACTCCAGAGGTTCACCCACCCGCCCCTGGAGCGGGTGCCTCCCAGCCCCGGGGTGCTTCCAGAGCAGGCCCTGTGACCTTCGGGTCACGGTCGTGATAAAAGCTTCCCCAGCCGCGTTTGGTCACAAACACTGGTCTCGTCCAGTCCCTGGAGGCCTGGGTGTGGGAGCGGGCGGTGCTCCTTCTCGCCCTTCCCTGCCCTGCTTCTCGCCTTCTCCCCGCCCCGCTCCGAGGCCCCGGGGCCCTCCAGGGCCGGGGTGAGTGGGGTGGGCGGGCTTCTATCCCCAGGCCAGCGCGCACGCTTGAAGCTGACTCTTTCGAGGATGCTTTTGTGGGTTTTTTAGACCCTCTGTGACGAAAACATCCCACTCGGACCCCCACCCCCTCCCCGAGCCTCCGAGGCTGACGGGAACTCACAGGATCCCTTCGGTCTGCGTGGGGCCCCTCCCGAAGGCCCACTTCCTGTCCACGGGAACCTGACACCCTTGTCCCCTCTGCGCCCGTGTTCCCACTGCTGGTGGAGGACAGCCCCCCCTCAGCAAAGCCAATTTCAAAGCGCAAGTTGGTCTCTGGTCCGCTGTCACCCCAGGCCCCCTGAGACTCCTTGAGTCTCCCCCGGGCCTTGGGCGAGGAGAGGCACCCCTCACTCAGAGCACTTTCTCCCAAGAAACCTTCTCTCTTTGTCCAATGTGACGTCATCCCCGTTACGATCTTGGGGATGGCGTCCAGCTCAGGGTCACCGAAACGGTGCTGGCCACCGTCTCGGCAAGTGGTATCCAAGCAAGAGTCATTAGCCTGGATCAGAACTAGCCAGCAAGAGAAACCATTCTCCATGCAGTAAAAGAAACCAAGAGCTATCTTTATTAGAAAAAACAGGCCAGCGTCTTAATACTCTTGCGACATAATTTTCGCCAGTGGTAACAACCGTTTATGATTTATTAAGAGCGGCTCCTTTGAGCCCGGCATTGTGAGCGTGCCCTGCGAGGACTCCAGGGCGCGACCCGTGGGCGTTAGTATTTGTTCTTCAGAGAAGTGAAAGGGCGTGTCCAAGCCCACTGAGCTGCTAAAACGGAACAGGATTCGAACTCTGACTTCCAGGTGCTCGAGTCAGTGCGTATCCCCACCGCGTCACCATAGGATTACGTAGAAAAGAAAAAAAGACACCGATCTGTGCAAAGATCAAGGAAGACAGCGATGGGGGCACCTGGGGGGGCTCAGTTAAGTATCAGACTCTTGATTTCGGCTCAGGTCGTGATCTCGTGGTTCGTGGGTTCGAGCCCCGCG
This sequence comes from Panthera uncia, assembly GCF_023721935.1. Taxonomy (NCBI): domain Eukaryota; kingdom Metazoa; phylum Chordata; class Mammalia; order Carnivora; family Felidae; genus Panthera; species Panthera uncia. Next base: position 2,521,042 of record NC_064808.1, on the reverse strand, counting down.
TCGGGCTCTGTGCCGACAGCTCGGAGCCCGGAGCCCGCTTCGGATTCTGTGTCTCCCTCTCTCTCTGCCCCTCCCCTGCTCGCATTCTGTGTCTCTCTCTTTCTCAAAAATAAATAGACATTAAAAAATTAAAAAGAATTTTTTGTAATCTCGTATTTGACGTAACATAACACTCACCACCTTAACCTTAACCATCGACGAGCGTACGAGTTCAGTGGCACCAAGCACATTCACGCTGTTGTGTAACCGTCACCACTATCTGCCTCTAGAACTTTTTCATCATCCCAAACAGAAACTCTGTACTCATTAAGCAATGACTCTCCATTCCCCTCCCCCCGCCCCTGGCGACCTCGACCCAACTTTCCACCTCTGTGAAGTTGCCTGTTCTAGACACGGTGGAATCTAGGTAGAACCACACAGTACGTGTCCTTGCATTTCTAATTTCAGTCATCTGTTCTTTTTGTTGCCTTAATCTGGCTGAGTGCCTGTCAATTCCGTAGATCTTTCAAAGAGCCTATTCCTGGTTTCATGGATTTCCTCGATTGTCCTCCGGTCCTCCATTGTGTTCACCTCTGTTCTAATCCTTGCTACTTCCCTTTCTTCCGCTGGCTTCGGGCTTGCTTTGCTCTCCTTTTTCTAGTTCTTTAAGGCCTATGGCTAGTTTACTGATTGGAGATCCTTCTTCCTTTTTGATACAGGCATTTACTGCTGTGGATGTCCCTCCTGGGACATCACCTGGGATGTCACCTCCTGGTGCCCATCTCTGATTTTCCTTGTGATTGCTTCTTTGTCCGATTGATTGTTTGAGAGTGCATTGTTCGGGGCGCGCCTGGGTGGCTCGGTTGGTTAAGCGTCCGACTCTTGATTTCGGTTCAGGTCACGATCTCACGGTTTGTAAGTTCGAGCCCCGCACCAGGCTCTATGCTGACAGCGTGAAGCCTGCTTGGGATTCTCTCTCTCTGTCTCTGTCTCTCTCTCTCTCCTCCTCTCTCTCTGCCCACCCCCCCCCACCCCCGCTTGCTCTCTCTGTCTCTCAAAATAGACTTCAGAAAAAAATTCAAAGAAAAAAAAAAAGACAATGGAACTTTTAAATGTGCCAATGCTGTTGTCCCCCTCGGGGCCGGGGCTCTGGACGTTTTGAGTGTCTGTTTGCCCTGTCAGACCCAACCGTGGCAAGGCCCCGTGGTCCTCGCAGGGCGCTGTTTTGACCTATATTTTAGCCCCCCCCCCCCTTTCTTTTTTAAGATCTGTATAAATTTCAGTTTTTAGAATAAGGAGAGCTATTTTTTTTTTTTTAGCTCTATCAGAAGAGATTAAGCAGAGGCAGAATGGAAAATAAAGTATATTTTAAAATAAACCAACAGCTTGGTTCACATTCTCCCTCGGAACCTCTGTCCATTTAAAGCAACCTCATTATTTTTAATGCGTCTGCTTCCTCGGCCCCCATCCTCAGTTTTCCCATGTTATTCGGCCGAGAAACCCCAGCGGTGAGACCCATCCCATGTGGGCCAGCCGCTGGGCGAGGCCTCGGGAGCCAGGCTCTTGCCCGGGAGGCTCCAGGGACGCCAAGTGAGAGCCCGTGAATCCGTGACCCTGAGCCCCGCAGACCGTCCAGCCCCGGCCGCTGTCGGAGCCCCGCCGCATCCCACCGCGGTGACCTGGAAAGTCAGGAGCGTGTGAACTGAATCTCGAAAAGCACTCAGAGTATTTTAAAACCGAGCCGCCATCACATGACAGCTTGTTGTCCCAAAGACGCAAGCGTCAGAAAAACAAAACAGGGAGACAGAACTGAGAACAGGCGTGCTGCTGTGTGTTATCAACCCAACCTGAGAGATCCTGCTTCTCCCCAGAAAACTCCCCTCCCCCCTCCTCCTTCTCCTCCTCCCCCTTCTCCTTCTCCTCCTCCCCCCCCCCCCCCACCCCCCCTCCCTCTGCTTCCTGGCCCTTTGACATTTCCCTTCGCAGCAGAACTCCCAGAGAAAAACAAGGTTTTCCGAGACGGGTGGGTGCGTGGCCTGGGGAGGGGGTGGGGAGACACCAGCTCACCCTCTGGGACCCACTCAGACCGGCTCATCACCTCCCTCAGCCTCTCTGTTTTCACTAACAGACTATCTTCAGTTAAAAAACAAAAAGAAGGGGCACCTGGGGGGCTCAGTCGGTGAAGCGTCCGACTTCGGCTCAGGTCACGATCTCGAAGTTCACGAGTTCGAGCCCCACGTCGGGCTGTGTGCTGACAGCTCAAAGCCCGGAGCCTGCTTTGGATTCTGTGTCTCTCTCTCTCTCTCTCTGCCTTTCCTCTGCTCAGACACACACACACACACACACACACACACACTCCCTCTCTCTCTCTCTCTGAAAAATAAATAAAAACACTTAAAAAATTAAAAACAAAACCAAAAAAGACCCCCTGAGGGTAGGGACTTGGTCTGGCCTCCTGGATGCTGTTTCCCCAGCAGCCATAACAGAGCCTGGTACACAGTAGGTGCTCAATAAACATCAGTGAACGGGTGCCCGGGTGGCTCAGTCAGTTAAGCGTCCGACTTCGGCTTAGGTCATGATCTCGCTCGTGGTCCGTGAGTTCGAGTCCCGCATCAGGCTCTGTGCTGACCGCTTGCTCAGAGCCCTGGAGCCTGCGTCAGATTCTGTGTCTTCCTCTCTCTCCCTCCCCCACTCACTCTCTGTCTCTCAAAAATAAACAAATATTAAAACAAAAATTTTTTTTTAAAACATCAGTGAATGCACGAGTTCGTGAGTGGCAGGTTGTGTGCTTTTCTCCAGTTCCTTTCCCCCCACGCTGGGACCCGTTCACACTCAGGGTGCAGCAGGCTGAGTGATGGCCTCCCCAAGAGGCCCACGTCCTGACCCCTAGGACCTGTGAAAATCTTATGTTACGTGTCAAGGAGAAATTAAGTTTGCAGGTGGAGCGAAGGCTACTGAGCAGCTGACCTCGAGAGGGGAGATTATTCTGGGTGATGCGGGTGGCTTCGCAGGGTCACTGAACTTGGAAGAGGGAGGCAGGGAGGCCACAGGAGACGGGAGGCAGAGGTCACGGTGATGGGCTGCTGGCTGTGACGATGGGGTAGGAGCCCTGAGCGGAGGGGAAAGCTGTTCCGGTGCCCTGTGGTTCTGTGCCTTTCGGGGCGGATTTCCTGCCCTGGGGGTCCATCAGTGCCAGCCCCTGCCCTCTGGAGCCGACCAGCTTGGGGGAGCCTGGGTTAAACCAAGTGGAGTCGATTTCTTCACAACCCGTCTTCTCGGATGCTGCCGTGCACGAGGGATGCCCAGAGGAAGGGGCGGGGTACAGCCTTCCCGAGGCTTCGGGTCGGGGGAGGGATCATTCAGTCTTCCTCCAGGGGTGGGACTGGACCCGGCACTGAGATGGCCCGGTCACCACCAACGTCAAGGCTTAGGGAGGTTGGCTTCTGTTCTGTTCTGATTTCGGAGTCACAGACTCGCGCCCAGACTGCAAGACGACCCATGTGAGAAGATCTGTTTATTTTAAGAAATGCCAAATATTCAAGCCATCGCTAAATGGCTTAAGATAATAGAGGCTCTGTTAATGAACTCACGGAGAAGTTTCCTTCCCAGAATGGGCCTAGAAGCGTGTGTCTATCCCAGGCCGTCTGGGAGCATCTGAGAGGAAGACAAAGGAAGGACACTGGCTTTCAGTTACAGGTGGTGCTTTAAATCTGGGAGAGCTCAGCAGACAGACGCGGAGTGAGAATTCAGGCGGTTCAGCACAAGCCCTCCCTTTGATTCCGGAGCATTCGGGTTGCAAGTGACAGAAAACACCATCCAGCTTCTGTCATAGCTGGACCCGGGCACTCAAGGTCTGCAGAGTTCCGTCTTCCTCCGTCTCGTGGCTCCATTGTCGTTCGAGCTGGGCCCACCCTCAGGAGAGCTCTTTCTTGGTGGCCAGATGACAGGTGTACCTCCTACTCTGCACCCTATGCAGCCTCCGGGGACAGAGAGCACTCGTCCCCCGGGCCCTCCAAACGAGAGTTCCAAGGTCAGCTCTGATTGTCCTGACGTGGGTCCGTGACCGTCTCTAAAAGTGAGTCGCCGTGGCCCGGGGAATGCTAAGCTGGGACTGACCACAAGCAGCCCCCGTGGCCACTTTTAGAGCCGGGGGTGGGGGGGGGGGGGGTGGGCATCCACTGCTTCTGAACCGTGTGGGCTAAGGCAGGATGCTGGTCGGTCCTCCAGGTAAACCGGAGTGCCGAGAACAAACGTCGGGAACGGAAGCTGGGCAGAGGGCTCCACGCTGTGGGCTCCCCCACCCCCTAGAGAGCAGCTCCCCTTCAAGGGGTTCCTCAGACGTCGTGAAGAAGACTGTAATGGCCCGGGTTTCTCACACCCGGCGGGTCTGTCACCGTGGCCGAAGCATCATCTGCTTTTGTTCCTGGAACATCGCTGGGAGGTCAGGGCTGACGGCCCTCTTCTCGGTTCGTAGAGGAGGAAACTGAGGCTTAGGAGCCACAGCCCCTTGTGGGAGGTGCGTCTGTCCAGGGTGATGCACGGAAACCCGGGCCGAGCTCACAGAGCTGCTTCCCCGGAAGAGGAGGATTGAATCCGAGCGGGGTCTCCTGACGCACCTCTGGAGGGACTCGTCTGGTCCTCCCGCCAGCCGTGAGCTCTGGAGGCAGAGGCCACGAGGGGCCAGCAGCGACCTTCACAGGCACGCAGGGGTCAGCAGGCAGGGGACGGCCAGCTCCAAGGACTCGGCGCTGAAATGCTGGGCTCCCGTGACAGTGGGAGGCCATCGGATGGTCCTCGCGGAGGGAAAAAGGCAGCGAAAATAAGGGCTTCTCCAGGGCTGCTCAGGGAACTGTAGGATCACAGCTGGTGAAGTTACCAGCCGTCACCTTTGCTGTGCCTGGGAGTAACCCTGAAGACAGAGTTGGGCAGGATACACCTGCAGGGGTCGGGCCAGTCCCAGGGATGCTTTGGGTGCAGGTGGACTTCTCCTTCGGGGAAGATGCGGGCTCCTGCTCAACTTTCATTCAAAGGGGCGAACCCGCCACCGTTGATGGCACAGCGGGAAAACCCTCGTCTCTGTTGTTCTGGCATTCTTGTTGTCTCGGGTCATCTGTGGTTGAACCTCGGTGTTTTTCCTTTGTACTTAAAATAATTAAGTTAGGGACGCCCAGGTGGCTCAGTAGGTTCAGCGTCCGACTTCGGCTCAGGTCGTGATCTCACCGTTCGTGAGTTCGAGCCCCCGTGTCGGGCTCTGTGCTGACGGCTCGGAGCCTGGAGCCTGCTTCCGATTCTGTGTCTCTTTCTCCCTCTCCGACCCTCCCCTACTCTCGCTCTGTGTCTCTCTCTCTCTCAAAAATCAACATCAAAAAATAAAATAAAATAATTTAGTTAAATTCACCCATGGGGTTTTAAAAAGAAAGGTAGACAGTATTTTTGTTTTCTTAAAAAATAGATTTTTTCATTATCAGTTAGGTACCACCGGTTCCCCCCAGAAGAAATGCGTCTGAACAAACAGCAACCCTGTTCCCCGAGGGCAGATGGGTAGGTTTTAAAACCTGTTGGGTGTAGAAATGAAACGTCTTTGAAGGCAGGTCTGTCACCTTTAAGCCTTAGTAACGTTTGAAAACTAACAGGCCGTTGCCTGTGGCTTTAGTGTTTATCTTACAGGTGCCTGTCAGGTCTTCTCTTCCTTTCCAGACGTGATCCTTCTCCTTTCTCGTTTCCAAAATGCGGAGCTAAGATTACGGGCAGGCGTGTGTGCATGTCGCGTGCGTGTGCAGAGGGTTTCCGTGTCCTGGGACAGCTGGAGCCCATCAGGGTCCCCCCACGGCTTTGCCTTAGTTCGGGTTGTTCCGGAAGTTTGCAAGACTCAGTAGGATCCAGAGTTTCATCAAGTCCAAAATCCTTCATCGGTGCAGTGATGGTTTTAAAAAAAAAACAGGTTGGTTGTGAGACCTCTCGTTTTGTGCCCCAACCAGAGGAGCGAAGGCTGGGGGCCCAGGGCCTTCCTGTCCGCGTAGGGCCCTACGTTTTGCAAAGGCGGGCTGGCGCCGGCCCTCCCGGCAGCCCCGGTGGGTGCCGCGTCACGGGGCTTGAGGCTCGGACTCTGGCGGATGCGTGACCGGAAAGGAGCACCCAAGGCACCGTCTAGCATCTTCCTCCTCCAGAGTCAGAGGGTGGTGCTCCCCTCGCTGTCTGCAGACCGCTGGCTCCTGGTGCTGAGTCAACACCACGACCCGGGCCCGGCTGAAGGTGGGGAGAGGGACCACCCCGCGGCCCGTGCGTGCGGAATGGTACGTATCACGGCCCCCAGCGGCCGCTTCCGTGGCTCGTGGCACCCACCGTCCCGGGTCAGGGCTTCGTCGAGCCGAGAAGCCACAGGACACGAGGTCAGCTCAGGCCGCGCCGTGCCAGGGGGCAGTCAGCTTGTCTCCTTCGATGCAGTGTAGGACACGCGCGTAAATTCCTCATCGTAAAAGAAAAAGGGAGGCATCGGGTGGTGGCCCCCCCGCCCCATCTGGCGTTCATTTTGCCGTCTCAGCCACAAGGTCGGGGGTGGGGGGGGCGGTCCGCCGCAGGAGGGGGGCTGCTGACGCACTAAGGACGTACCTGGACAAAGGTTGCACGTCCGAAGGGGAAGCAACTCGAGAAGATGAGCCAGGGCAGAGACGCTCTTTCCAAACCATACACAGAACAAGACAGAGTTTTCGCAGAAGCAACCGTTGCAGGCGTCGGGGCTTTGGCATCGAACAGGGAGGAAGTTCAAAGAGGTGGGGGCAGCACCAGCGAAGCCCAAGCAGTGGGCGGGGGCCCCGGGGCTCAGCAGGTGGGACTGGCCGAGTTGACAAATGTAAGGTTCTCGCTGCATCCAGGAAGGGGCGGGGCCCCAGGGTCTGGCGGCCACAGCTTCCTTCCTGCACCCGAGTGGCCCCACGTGGCGCCCCGCTGGGATTCGGGTGCTCTTAGAAGCTCTGACGGCCAGGGATCCAGCAGGTCTGGCCCCAGGGGGTGACCATCCTGGCTCTCCCGGTTCCCAAGCAAGCCGTGCACAGGGCAGGGGGTCCCGCTTCCCGGCCCTCCAGGGTGTGCCCCCTGTGGAGCTGCCCGGCAGCCGGATGGGTCCAGAAATGCGCGAGGCCTGCATCCACTTCCTGTGGGTTTTGTCACCAGCTGACAGCCGGCCCGAGGACGCATGAGAAGGGAGGAGCAAGGGGGCAAGTTCTCCTGCCACTTGGGACCTTTTTATGTTTTATGACGCTGCTGTGTCAGGGTCCCTGCATGGCCATAACAAAAGGCTACAAACCGGGGGTTTAAACCGAGGGGGATTTGCTCTCTCGTGGTTCTGGAGGCCAGAAGTTCAAAATCAAGGGGTTGACACAGCCCCGCTGCCTCCACAGCCTCTAGGAGAGGATTCTTCCTGCCTCTTCCAGGCCTGAGGGCTCCAGGCGTCCCCAAGCTTGTGGCCAGGGTCACATTGCCTTCTCCTCTTCCCCTGTGTCTGTCCTTTGCATGTCTCTCATAAGGACACCTGTCTTTGGATTAGGGCCCCCCGAATAACCCCGGATGATCTTACCTAGAGATCTATCCCTAAATTTTATGATTTTATCCCTAAATTGTATCCCTTGTTTCAAATAAAGCCAGGGACGCCTGGGTGGCTCCGTCGGTTGCTTAAGTGCCGACTTTGGCTCAGGCCATGATCTCGCGGTCTGTGGGTTCAAGCCCCGCGTCGGGCTCTGTGCCAACGGCTCGGAGCCTGGAGCCCATTTTGGATTCTGGGTCTCCCTCTCTCTCTGCCCCTCCCCCACTCACGCTCTGTCTCTTTCAAAAATGAATATACATTTAAAAAATTAGGGGTGCCTGGGTGGCTCAGTCCATTAAGTGTCCGACTTCGGCTCAGGTCACGACCTCGCGGTCCATGAGTTCGAGCCCTGCGTCGGGCTCTGGGCTGACGGCTCAGAGCCTGGAGCCTGCTTCCGATTCTGTGTCTCCCTCTCTCTGCCCCTCTCCTGCTCATGCTCTCTCTCTGTCAAAAATAAACATAAAAAAATTTTTAATAAAAATTAAAATGAAAAATAAATTTAAAAATTAAAAAAGAATAAAGAAATCCACATTCCCACGTTGTGGGGGTCAGGATGCAGACACGTGCTTTTGAACCGCCGTTCAACCCACCACACCTGCCCACGGCTACGTGAGGCATCGTCTGCGACTCTTCCTCTGGGGGTGAACGTAGGAGGAAGGGCTGAGCTGCCCCCGTCTACACCAGCTCTGACATTTCCACGCACTTAGTGTTTGACACGTTTTCTCTCCCCTAAGCCAGGAGCCGCGCCCCAGGCACACTTGTGTCCCAGCATCTAGGGCAGTGATTGGTGATTTGCTGGCCTTAAATGAACATCTGTTCAGTGTGTGAGTGAATGAGCAAATGAATGACCTGTGAGTCCCCGTCCCTCAGTCATCCGTCACCCGTAGTCCCGCCCCTCGACCCCGAGAAGTGGCCCCAGCGTCACAGGAAGCTTCACAGCGTCCACGTCCTGCCCTGACTTTCAGCGTCGGCGTCTGGGCCAGGGTAGCCCCGGCCCATGGAGACGTGTGCCACCGGGCAGGGCAGGCGGGGAGACGTGCCTCTGGGACACTTGGGCAGAGCCGTGGGGGAGGTCTGGGGAGGGAGGGGTGTGGAGCCGGAGAAGAATTCGGGTTTGGGGGCTAATGGACGTACAGGGGTGGTTAGGACAAACGTGCAAGCAGGGGGTGGAGGGCCGGCCCCGCGAACGCCCACATTTGGGAAGCAGATGGGAGAGAAGGAGCCATGCCCCTTTGACCGGGTGGCCCAGTGGAAAGCGTGTGTCTTCCCAGGTCACACACGAGCGCGGGCGAAACCCGCCTCCGCCGCGTGCTTCCAAAAAGGCTTCATGAAGACTCGAAAGGATACACCCAAAGCGGGGTAGTGTCTGTGGAGCCCTCACGAGCGCCGGGGCTCTGCGCATCATGACCCGGCACTCGGGTCCACCCCGAGATGAGCACGGTCCCGCCCCCTGACCCGGGAGGAAACTGGGCAGTCGTGAGTGGTTCAGCCACTCGTCTGCCGTCACAGAGCTCATTCCGTGGCTCCGTCTCAGATTCCAGCCCCGGGAGAAAGCAGGGAACCGCTCTCGTGTTGCAAAAGCAGAGGCCGGGAGACTAGGATCTGAGTGTGCCCGCCCGGGGCAGCCGCCCAGAGCCAGGCTGGATGACAGCGGGACGTGCGAGGAGGACACCGAACCGTGTTCCGTGGAGACCCGTCAGGAGAAGCGAGCAGAGCAGATCGAAGCCGCATGGAGGACAGAGGCTCCGAGTGAGTCATGAGACTCCGCGGCCTCAGCACCATGCAGTGGAGCCGGTGAGAGCTTTAAGAAGCGTCAGCAAATATTTGAACAGAGAAAAGCGCTTTCTAAACGTCCCAATGCGGGGGGCCAGGGGGGGACGTCTGCAGAACACACACGCGTCTCTGGCCAAGTGCTGAGACATGTCTGCCCAGACACGAGACAAAACTACCCAAGGCTGGGGCACAAGCCACCGGAACGCACTTCTGAGGACACACAGATGTGTGGCAACAGCTTGTGTGCCCACGGGCGGAGGCGGGGGGTCCCGTGATACGTGGGGCATCACGTCGCAGGGTCCCCTGAAACGTCTCTGCACCCGCACTGTCAAAGCACGAGAGGGACCTTGAGGGCAGCTTTCAGCGTGCCAGCTCAGAGCCGAACGCTAATCAGAGGAATAAAGAACAAATCCAGCATCCGGCATCAGTGAACGTCTGACATCCCTTCAGAAGGGACCAGGCGAGGGCGCCCGGGTGGCTCGGTCGGTCCGGTGTCCGACTTCGACTCGGGTCACGGTCTCAGTCCCTGAGTTCGAGCCTCGCATCGGGCGAGCTCCACTTCTGTCTCTCCCTGTCTGTCTGACCCTCGCTCACTTGCGCCCTGTCTCTCAAAAAATAAATGAACAAAAATAAAACGAAAAGCAAAGAATGAAGAATTTTTTTAAAAACAGTTACCAGGCAAACAAGGAAGCAGGAAAACGTGACCCGTAACTAGGGGGAAAATCAATCAATAAAAACAGACCCAGAAACAGTAAGATGATGAGGTCAGAGGATTCGAATGTTGAAGCAATAATTAACGATATGCTCTGTGTGCTCAAGATGGGACAGGGCATCGTGAAAGATGAGGGATGCAGAAGAGATAAGAAAGCCCCCAGTGGGATGTCTGTGGTTGGAAAACACACAGAATGGGGTTAAGGACAAATAAAACGGCCCAGAAGAAAAGATCAGTGTACTTGAAGACGTCCCAATAGAAACTTTAAGGCACAGAAAAGGAAAAGATGGAGAAAAAAGACAGAACCTCCACGTCTTGGGGGGCGATCTCAGGTGGCCCCGCGTACATGCTCTAGAAGCCCAAGAAATGGAGGGAGAGGGGACAGAGAAAGCTTTCGAAGAAATAGCGACCAGGAATTTTCCATTATGAGTGTGGACTACAAGCCCACAGATTTAGAAGGTTAATAAACCCCAAGCAGGAGAAACGTGAAGAAAACACACAAAGGCATGTCGTCATCAGACTGCTGAACACAGGTGGTGATGAGAGCACCTTAAATGCAGCCAGAGGGGAGGCCCTGGGTGGGCACGTAGCAGACTTGCCCCAAAACACGTGCGTTCAGGAGACAGAGGGGCGACGTCTTGAAGCATTGGGAGAAATTCCAACCTACGGTTTTCATCCAGCAACGACGTATCTCGGCGTGAAGGTGAAAGACAGACGTTCTCGGAATAACGAAAGCAAACCTGTTCCACGAGGAAGTTCCTCAAGCAGAAGGAAAATGAAAACATGAAATTCAGAAGGACACACAGGGATGGAAAGTACGGTGATTAACAAATAAATGATAACCAGGGGCGCCTGGGCGGCTCAGTCGGTGAAGCGTCCGACTTCGGCTCAGGTCACGATCTCACGGTTCGTGGGTTCGAGCCCCACGTCGGGCTCTTTGCTGACGGCTCGGAGCCTGGAGCCCGCCTCGGCTTCTGTGTCTCCCTCTCTCTCTGCCCCTCCCCCACTCATCCTCTGCCTCTCTCTCTCTCAAAAATAAATAAACGTTAAGAAAAAATAAAAGCAAATAACCAGTATGTGGGTGAACATTGGAGCATTTTCTTATTTTTTACATCTCCTTATAAGATAATTGATTGTTATCGCCAAAAAGAATAGTAATAGTTGGATAAAGACGCACGGAGCACGGGAGGACTGTGTGAAAGTATGTGGCTACGAGGTTCTGAAACGATACGTGAAGCAGTGAGATAGTATCTGAAGGGAGACTGGGTGGGGGGCACGTGCGTGAGTGGGGAAGGGGGGATGTAGAGAGACTCCCAAGCAGGCTCCACACTCAGAGTGGACACGGGGCTCGACCTCACAACCATGAGGTCCAGATCCGGCTCCTGGTACCGGCTGGAAAGCTGTGTTCCTGCAGGAAGAGAGCAAATCTGAAGAATGAGGCTCTTTTAGAGCAAAAGCTTCAGCAGTCTCGTCCTGGCCCCAAAATGTCGGGATGGGGACACCAGTGATCACCAGCAAACATCCCAGGCCAGGCTCCCGGGGCAGGTGTTCCAACACCAACCAATGGATGCAGCTTTTTTTTGTTTGTTTTAATGTTTATTCATTTTTTTTTTAGAGAGAGAGAGAGAGAGAGAGAGAGCACACAAGCGGGGGAGGGGCAGAGAGAGAGAGAGGGAGACCCAGAATCCGAAGCGGGCTCGAGGCTCTGAGCCGTCAGCACAGACCCTGATGCGGGGCTCGAACCCATGAACCACAAGACCATGACCTAAGCCAAAGTTGGACGCTCAACCGACTGAGCCACCTAGGCACTCCTGAAAATAGGTATTTCTTTTCTTTTTAACATTTGTTTATTTTTGAGAGACAGAGCATGAGCTGGGGAGGAGCAGAGAGAGAGGGAGACCCACAATCGGAAGCAGGCTCCAGGCTCCGAGCCATCAGTACAGACCCCGATGCGGGGCTCGAACTCACAGATCGCAAGATCGTGACCTGAGCCGAAGTCGGACGCCCCACCGACGGAGCCCCCCAGGCGCCCCTCGAGAGTGGGAGTTTTAAGGGAAGCTCTATGCTTTCCACCTCCCTGTCCCTACACCTGTTGATGTTCTAGGCTCGCCCCACAAGGAGCAGAGCTGGACACCCGTGGTTCAGACTGGAAAGGGGGCTCCTACAGGTGTGCTGCAGATATCCGGAGGTACAGGGGTGCAAGGCGGTAAGACTTGTTCATTCGGGGACTGGCCCCTGGAGAAGGCGGCGCTCCCTCCCCGGCCGTCCCGTCTTTTCTTGCTCTGCACTTTGTGACGTCTCTTCTGACGACCATTCAGAAACCAGGTTCAGGAGAGGGATGAGTTCCGTTCCCAGATCACGGCCGATGGCCCACAGGCCAGCTAGGCCGCCAGGCAGAAGACCCCGAGAGCTAAACGGATGCGAAAGGCGTGACAAATAACTGGGAAGACACGAGAACGACGTGGAAGTCATCGGCTTCCCCGGAAAACAGCCGGTGTGGGCCACCTGCTGTGCCAACCTTCTGTGCTTTGAAATGACGCGAAAGCACCTGTGGGCCCCTGTGACGAGGTTTTGCAAGGCTCCTTTTGTTTGTTCAGGCGTGGGCAGGCCAAGCGTAAGCGTGACACACACAGTAGCTGGTTGTCACCTGACAGGCACCCCAGAGGCCATCCCCAGGAACACTTTTAACAGGGCCTGCAGCCGGGGACCTCTGGATTCCAGAGGGCTTAGCAGAACTTCCCCGGGCAAAACAACACGGAGGAAAGGCTGTGGATGTCACGAAAGCAGGTCAGATGCCAACACGACGTGGCTCGTTGTGATCTCCAGCTTTTCCAGGAGGGCGGCAAATTGAGATAAAGGACCCGCCTGGGGTCCCATGAGAGCTGGCTGATCCCAGGTCCCGGAGTAGGAAAGGACCATCTCGTTGCGCTGGACGGGCTGGCCAGAGATGAGGCCACCAGAGCCTCAGAAAAGAATAACGATGTCATGCGATGTCCTCGATGGGATTCCGGAATAGAAAATGGACATTAAGTGAAAACTAAGACAATCTGAAGAAAGTGCGTACTCTGTTCAGTAATAACGTATCGGGGCGCCCGGGTGGCTCAGTCGGTTGGGCGTCTGACTCCGGCTCAGGTCACGATCTCACGGTGTGTGGGTTCCATCCCCGCGTCGGGCTCCGTGCTGTCAGTGGGGAGCCTGCTTGGGATCCTCTGTCCCCCCCTCTCTCGCTGCCCCTCCCCAGCTCTCACTCTCTCTCTCTCTCTCAAAAATAAATAAGCATTTAAAATAATAATAATAATAATAGCATATCAAAATGGGTTCATTAACCAGAGCAAGTGTACCCCCAGATGTAAGATGTTAGTAAGAGGGGCAACTAGACGCCAGACATTTGGGGAACCCTTGTACCACCTTCTCGATTTTTCTGTAAATCTGAAACTATCCCAGAAACAACAGCAACAAAACCAACCATATGAAAAACCAGGAATAATGGCCGCAGTCCTGAGTTGCAAGAAGGAGAGAGGAGGCCAGCGTGGGAGAGGCCTCGATTTCACAGCACGCTCGCTAAGAAGGCAGAAACCCGGTCAAAAGAGCCCCGGCTCTGCAGTGGGGGCAGAGAAAATAGACCAGAGAAGGACCTTCTACTAAGAATAACTTCTGTTTACTTTTTGGGTCTCTGAAGACTGTCGTCTCAGCCGAAAACAAAGAGAGGAGACAAAATTTTCTATACACTGGTTCGAATTCTAATGACCTTTGTCATTCGGCATCCCCGTGACCCCCTTGGAAATGACTTTGAGGGTTGCGTGTAAACCCGTCATCGTCGTCAACAAAAGCTCCAGAAGACAAAACGTCTCCGCCAGGAAGGCGGGAGGGACTGGACACAATCGGAGGGCCGCCCTAGGTGTGCAGGCTCACGAGGGCTGTGCTTTGTCACCTGACTTACCGCCAAATAAAAAGACGCAGGGAATTTCCCCTGGAGCCGCTAGGATTTTACAAGCCTGCGTTTACAGGCAGTTTCTGGCCGGAATGACACTTTTAGAAATAAATTGTATCTCCGTGGAATGAATGTTTTAAATAATAACCCCAGCCAGTTTCCAGATACTGTAGCTCACAGGATTCAGCTGAGGACCTCCACAGCAGCAGTTACATTGAATCTAGGTGTCCAAATTAAGAATAAAATAACTTTTCCAAATATTTTGGTGAAAATAGAAACTTTCCGTTTTATGAGCTATTATTTTTGTCGTCCATCTGTACTCAAAGTAAAACAAAATATTAACGCTTAATTCCATTTTATTTCAACAGTTTAACTTTGCCCCTGAACTTTGAGATAAACATTTACCCAGTGGATGAACTGGTGATTCGAATTTTTGAAACATAGTAAACATTTTCCTGTTTGATCATCTATCTAGTTTCCATAAACCGTATCAATCTATTAGATGTTGTAGCGTCTTTTAAGGTTGACTAAAGTTTAAGGTTCACGGGGCGTGTGGTTTTTTTTCCTTTAATATTCGTGGATGTTCTTTTCTCCCCCATCTCGTTTCCAAAATGGTTACGGAAGTCCCCTCTGCTCGTGTATAATCAAGTTTTTGAGGTGAGGCAATGAGTGGGGGTGTGGTTTATTGATTAGGTGTGAGAGTGGAGCTCAGGAAATCCAAGCTTTGAAATAAACCTTGTCCTGGGTTCTCGCTCCCTCCCTCCTCTCCCCCCCCC
>NC_064808.1:2489471-2506192 GCF_023721935.1 Panthera uncia | reverse complement strand
CCCCCCCCCCCCCCCCCCCCCCCCCCCCCCCCCGGCCCCGTCCCCCCACCAGGTGGGAGGAGGGAAACGCAGTTAACCTCTCCGGCCACTAGGTGCTGTGTGGCACCTGCTAGACCTCTCCCAATTGTCACTTGGCTTCTGCTCACCAGGAAATGATAAACCTGGGGCCTCACCGCCACCAGAAAGTGGGCCGACGGGATTCTGGGCGCTGTGCTTGCCAGAGGAAACAGGTTCTACTCGAATGTGCAGGGCTCTGCCTTGTTTCTTCGTGTTTTTATGTGTGTCCTGGGTGAACACCTGGGCATATGCTTCCCGGACGAGCAGGATGTTTTCTTCCTGAACTGCCACTGCTTTTCACAGCAATTGCCACTGGCGATGGCCTCTGACTGATTTCTGGTGGCTCAGGTCGGGAGCTGACCGCGACACCCAGGAGGTGGAGGTCCGAGGTTCAAAAGGGGCCAAAGCCCAGCTCGGCAGAGAAAGCCATGACCCGCGTGAAGTAAGACCGAGACCTCGGCCTCCACTGCCTGTGCCTTCCCACCCCTGCCTATGTCACCAGCGGAAGCAGCAGGTGTCCCGGGGGCCTCTTGGCTTGGAACTCTGGCTTGGCGGTTTTGAGCCCTGACCCGGCTTCTGACAGCCCGGTGCGCTTGGCCAAGTTACCTCGCCTCTCTCTGCCTCGGTCACTCATCCGGCAGGTGGGGGAAACAGTCCCCGCCTAAAGGTTTTCTCGAAGATGACCAAAATAGCGGGTGTGACGTGAAACACCCGCCACCTAGGTGGTGTCAAATAAGTGGTGGCTTGTTCATTCAATCAGCAGGTGGTGCTTTGAGCACCTACTATGTTCCGGGTGTTGTCGTGGGCCCTGGGGCTAGATCGTTAAAACGTTTGTGTTGCATTTACCTCATCAGACAAAAGCCAAAATGCAATGATAGAACTTGTCCAGGAAGTGAATGGGTGGATGGACGGACGGATGGATGAGCGAATGAACCAGTGAACGAGTGAGTGAATGATGTGCCCGCCCTAGTCCTCTACAAACGTCCGTCCATCTGTGTTTTAAGGAGCAGATACGGCCCCTGGGCGCGTTGAGGCGAGATCAAGCCATCCCTGCAGAGGACAGACTGCGTTCTGGGGAAGTCTCTTGAATGTCACCTGGAGATTTTCCTCCCGGACCCGGTCCCTTAAACTGGAAGCCAGTACCCCTCGTGGGGTGAGGCCGCACCGCGACAAAGCTAGCCTGACGTGCGAGCCCATAGCTGCTGTGATCGGGCAGCTGTTTCTGTGCCTGTGACAGGCAGACGAGGTCTGAACTGTGGAGGCTGCTGACGTGGCAGGGCTGTTGGCATCGGGGGGCCTTGGCTCCTACTCGCCCCTCACAGACCCTCCCCCCCCCCCGGTCCCTCGTCGGCCCCGAGCCCAGCCCCCTGTCTCCTTCCAGAGCCTTCTTTGACTCTCCCCAACCCCGGTGCTCCTCCCATTTCTCCGCTGACCTCGGCCCCTGCCCCCCACCCGCAAGGTGCCTCAGTGCCCACCTGACTCCTTGCGGGGAAATCGCTGCCCGGCCACTGTGGGCCTGAGTCCTCTCTCCCGGGACTCTCCTCGGGGCGAGGCCCACGCCTGCACCTTCCCCACAGCCGGAACATCGGTCCCATCGGGACCCAAGGGTGCCTTACAGAAGGTTGGTACTCAAATTAACATACGCCTGGGGGTCACGGCTCTTTGGCCTCCCCTCAGGGTTGGCGAACTTTGGAAAGGCAGAAGGGACAAGGTGTTTGTAGCCGGGAGACCTGGGCTCGAATGCTCCGGTGCATTCACGGCTGCATGCATGGCCCCCGGCAGGTTCATTCACACCTCTGACCTCGCTGTCCTCATCTGTAGGATGGGGGTGCCAGCGGGGTTAGGGGGAGCCGGAGGGGGGTGTCCAGAAGTGCTTAGGAGGATAGACAAGGCCCACGTGGCTGAGAAGCAGAGAGGACCGTCCACAGCCGCCCCTTCTCCTGCTGAGCCCGTCGGCGTTGTTTCCAGCTGGGGCTGTGATTAGCAACGAGCCGGTCTCCGGGTGAACTTGTGCACGCCCTTGCACGGGGCCCCCGCCTGGGAGAGGTGCCGCAGGGCCGAGGACACGCTCGTGTGCCCCTCCGGTCCTTGCCGCCAGCTTTCCAACGTGGTCGTCCCGGCAGGACTTCCGAGGACAGGCGTGAGCTGCCCTGTCCCCCACGTGTGGGTTGTGAGGTTTGAGTGCTTTGTTCTGTTTTGTTTTGCCCTCCACGTTCCGGTGACTACATAGTGGGGTCTCTCCAGCTTTTAAGTAGCCTTTCTCTGTGGAGTGATGGTGGCAGTCACCACGTCATGTGCATACGGGGCTGCTGGGAGTGGCTCTTTTAAGGAAACACTTTTATTTGTGTTAAATCTTTATTTTCGAGAGAGAGAGAGAGACAGAGTGCAAGCGGGGGAGGGACAGAGAGAGAGGGACACAGAATCCGAAGCAGGATCCAGGCTCTGAGCTGTCAGCACAGAGCCCGATGCGGGGCTCGAACTTGTGATCTGTGAGATGGTGACCTGAGCCGAAGTCAGGTGCTTCACGGACTGAGCCCCCCAGGCGCCCCTAGTGTGCATTTTTTTAGCCATGTATTATTTTTGGTCTCTATTTGCTTCCACTGCTCCCAGAGGACAGGAGTTCACTTCAACACGTCTCGAGACTGTCTTTGTGGCCCAGCCCAGCCCAGGCCATTGAGGCACACGGCCCGGGGGCCCTTGGAAAGTCCGTACTTGGTAGTTCCGATGGAGACTTCGCTCTGCCGAAAGCCTTAAAAAAATCTCCCGGTGACCGAGGATTGATTTCTTATTTCAGCTCTGTCAGCTGTGGTTTCCCGTAGTGTGAGATTAACTTACATACTCTACAGTTGCTACATCTTTCTGCTGAGTTGATTTATGTTACGAAACATCCCTTTTGGTCTCTGGGAAGACATCTCGCGTCTCGCTTTGAAATCCAGCTTCTTCCGTAGTAGGACAGTGGCACCCGCTTCATTTTGATCGTGCTCGTGTGGCCTGTATTTCTCCCATTTTTCAACGTGTGAGCATCTGGGGTCTTCATAGCAAAGTGTGTCCTCTGTAAATAGTACGGAGCTGGAGTTTTAAAAAATCTAGCCTGATGACGTTGTCGTTTGATTGGAGTATTTAGTCCATTTATACTTAATATAATTATCGATGTATGTGTCTGGATTTGCACCCACTGCCTTACTCTTTGTTTCTATTTGTCCTGTTTGGTTTTGGGGGCCTTTTCTTCTTAACCTCCTCTTTGATTAATAAATGCTTATTTAATTCCAGTTGTTCTTTGATTAGCTGGTTAACCGTACATTCCTTTATTTCGCTTCAAGAGGTTGTGCCGGAAATTATGAAATGCATCCTAGCATTTTAGAGTTTGCCTTAAAATAGCACTTTCACCACTCTTGAGCCCAGGAGAAACTTAAATGCCTTTCCCTTCATGTAGCCCTCTTCCCTTTTGTTTCATTTCTGTCAGGGATTAATTCTATTTATATCTTAATCCCATGGGACGTTGTCATTCTGGCTTAAGCAGTGGTTTGCCCACACGTTTGCCCTTCCCAGCATCCATCCGTTTTGCTTGTATTTGGAGTTATCTCCCTTCCGCCTGAAAAACTCCCTTTGCTGTTACCCTTAGCTCAGGCCTGGGCAGTGAGTCCCCTTAGATTTTCTTCGTCTGAAAAATCTCTTTCACCTTCATTTTTGAAAGATCTTTCCCCTCCATACAGAACCCGAAGTGGGTGGTGGTTTTTCCCAGCAATTCAATTATGCCCTTTTAACGTCCCACCGTTTTCTGTGGGAAAGTCAGCCATTGGCCTTATGATTGATCTTTTGAACACAGGGCTTCCCCCGCCCCCTCTGGCTGTGTGGTCCCCAAAACGGGTGAGTCTCTCACAGTCTTTTCTGTTTCGCATGCCTTCCTGCCCCTCTGCTCCAAGCCGAGTATTTCCTACTGGCCCACCTCTCCGTTCACGGACCTCGTCCGCTCTGCAGTTTGCTGCTCTATCCCCCTTCTGAATTCTCCTTTGGGGTTTCAGAGTCTCTGATGCCCTTTGCAGATTCCAGCCCTTCTATGACATTCTCCTCGTTTTCTGCAGCAGGTTAACACCTGTGTCTGATAACCCCCAACACCTGGGGCTGCCGTTGGACCATTTCTGTTGTCATGGGAGTCTGTGTGTGTGTGTGTGTGTGTGTGTGTGTGTGTGTGTGTTTTGCTTGAGTTTTAACTATTTGACCCTTCCTCCTGCCACCTGCTGGAATTTTCCTTGACAACTTGGATGCTGTGTGTGAAAAGGGGGCAGCCCTGGCAGACGCTGGCCTCTTCCAGAGAGGATTTTTGTGTCTTTGGTGGGCATGTCCGCTCATTTCTCTCAGGGCTGCAGAGGACTTGCAGCTAGATGTCCTGATTCGGGGAGGCTGGGCTCTGGGAACGTACATTTTCCAGGCTCGATTGAGAGCCAGTAAGTTTTCGAGGACCCCTGCCTCCCGATGGGCCCTGGATTTTGTGTCCCCAGCGTCAGGGGACCTGCTGGGGTCTCCGACCGGCTGCCACGTCTGCTGTTTCTCAGCCTGGCCAGTCTGTGCACCTGCAGCTGTCTGACCAGCTGAGCAGAGTGTTGGACCCATTTCTCGGGGGTCCCCTTCTCTCTGGGGTCTCAGCCCCCAAGTCCTGTCTGCCTCGGCCGCCCTCCAGGCCCTCCCAACACTCGCGCCCTTCTGTTTCCGTTTTTGCTTGTATCCAGCTTCTGTAGCTGCTCTTGGCAGAAAGGTTCCTCTGACACAGTCACGCTCTGCCATGGCCCGAAGCGGGCTCCCCGTTATGCATCGTAAAAGCTGGCTCCTGCGGGCCCCCGTATGCCTTCGAGGGGTGTAGGCGCAGAGGGGCGGGCGGAGGTGGGACTTCAGACCAACAGCAGAGGAAGAGCCTGCCCCCCGGGTCAAGTAGTTAGGGGAGAGACCCCCCCTCTCTTGCTTCCAACACCGTGACCTTGAGCAAGCCCCTGCATCTGTGTGCGGGCCTCGCTTTTCTTACCTGCAAAATGGTCTAACGATGCCCCTGCCGTGTATTTCATAGACTTTGTGGGAGGAGGAGCCATAGGGAGTGTAGCCACAGGCAGTCTGAGAATAATGACTTCTTTTCTTAATAAAGATGCAGAGAGCCCCGGACCAGATGTGACCGTCTCTCTTCAGCCTTGTGCAGCAGCCCCTCCTCGGGGCATCCGTGGGCTCTGTGCCCGATCGATAAGGGGTTACTGGTCCAGCGGCATCATGGTCACCTGTGTGCATGTCCCTCGTCCTGAGATTAGGGGGCGCCCCGACCCCGGCTGCCCTCTGAGCCCCTCGGAGCGGTTGAAATCTCTGAACGTGAAGACTTCCATCTGGCATTTTCTAAAGCAGTGACTACCCAGACCTTCGCTCGGTAAACATTGGCCGAGACGCTGAACTTTGCTGGGGCAGGAAAGTGCCGTCGGCTCAAGGGTGCTGGCACTCGCTCTGTGCTCGTTGAAAGAAGGCAGGGAGGGAAGGGAAGCATTCCGTCCGAGAGCGGACCCAGCTCCCGGCGCCCAGTCCCCGGTCCCACGGCAGACCCAGCTCCCGGCGTGGTCTGGTGACCAGCCGCCTTGCAGCAAGAGCGGGCGTTTCAGCCGAGCGATTTCTGCCTTTCTTCAAGATGACAGCGCATTTATGCTAACGTGGGTCTTATCACCGGGGCATTACACTTCCCTGGAAGTCCAGCCTTCCCGAGGTCTCAGCGCTGTCTTCTTGGCATCCGTGAGGAGACTGCCGTCACCTTAGAGCACGTTGTGACCCTCACCCACCCACCGGCTGCCCCAGAGCCCCGTTTGTCCCTTCTTTTGGTCATTTTTTGATGAATCAAAACCAGCCCCCCCCCCCCCCCCCCCCGAGACAGAGGTAGGACCTTGCCTGGCTCTGGGCCGGCGTCTCGGGCTTTCCCCATCAGCCTTTGCTCCCTCCGTAAGCCCGCCGGAGTCGCCCCCCCCGCCCCGCCCCTGCCGGTTTCTTTCCCTTCTCTTCTCTTCTTCGATTCCTTTTTTTTTCTCTTCTCAATGTGGAAGCAAAAAGCTTCACTCTGGCCTCCCCCCCGACCTGCCCCACTGCAGAGGCTGCTTCCACAGTGGGTACGGCCGAGGGGTTCTCCTGGCACACTGGCAGGGTCATGGCTCGTGGAGGGGGGGGACACTGATGAAATACCACCCAGGGTCCTCCCTCCTGCCTCCAGGGCTCCCTGCATCGGGTTGATGGGGCTGGAGCCTCAGCCCGCAGGGGCAGGTCCGTGGGGCCTCGCAGCCTGTGCCCGGGGAGCTGGGGCCCGGGTCTCCCCACAGGCGCCGACTATCGGGAAGAACCCCATGCCCCCTTCCCCCCCGTGCTGGTTCCCTGGCCTCAGCCCCACAGACGAGAAGGAAAACTTCTCCAAAGGCCAGATGCTTATCTGAAAAACAGGTTTCTCAGTCCCCATGTTGCCCTTTGTTTCTCTGAACCATTTTTCTCCTTTGTTCTTGGTTCTATTTTTGCAGTGGAGAAGCTTTTCAGATGGACACCCTGGACTAGGATGAACTTTAAAATCTCCCCCCCTGGGGATCAGACAGATGCTGGCCCCTTCCCTGCTCGTGCTGGCGGCCAAAGTCAAGGCCCTGGGCAGCGAAGGCCTGAGCTCGTCCAGGCCAGCCCAGCAAGAAACAACAGTTTTCCTTGTCCCTGTTCCTCCTTCCCTGTCCCTTTGCTGTGGAAAGTTCTTTCCCTTTCTTCACATCCCTCATCCCACGAATCTGTGGGCCTGTTGCCGGTTGCCCTGTTCACCTACTAAAATGGTTTGGGAGGGGAAAGTCATTTACACCTTAGTACGAATTTGATTGGTAATTGGCCCTCTTCGCAGCATGTTTGCTCTCGGGGCCAGTGAAAAGCTTAGTGCTGCAATGTAGACATCTGGGGTGGTTACAGGAAACCGGGGTTAAGGATGGAGGGCCTCCCGCAGAGCCCGGGCACTCATACACGCGAGCCGCTCACCCTGAGTCCCGGCTGAGTCTGCGAACTACCCATGCTACGGGACAAAGGGGCCCAGGGTGGTCCCAGGGTGCAGGGTGATTTGTGGCATAACCGAGGACAGGGTGCGGAGAGAGCTGGGGGCTGCCGGGCTGGGCAAGGAAGGGACGCACGGAGCACAGGACAGCTGACTCCAGTCTGTGAGGTCCTTCCTGTGAAGGAGCCACGGTGTGGGGCCCACGCGTGGAAGCAGCTGCTTTTGTGGAGCAGATTCCCTCCGAGACAGGCAGGGCTGCCCCGCGGACAATCAGCCGCCTCTGGGATCTTTGAGATCTCGGTTCGCCATCATCAGAGGAGGCCTCGCGCGTTGTTGGGGGCCCTTGGCTGAAAGTTCAGCACGGCCTGCTGAACCCCCACCTCTAAGCTCCTCTCCAGCCCAGCAGGGTCAGAGCCCCTGCAGCCTGGCCCCCCTCTCCCTGCCGGACCCCCTCCCTCAGGGCGGGCCCCCGGCTGTGGCCTCCACCCGGAATGCTCCTCTCGGGAGCATTGGTTCCTGCCGATGGAACCGGAACCAGGGCTGGCTCCTGCTGTGGCCTCTGCTCAGTGGAGCTGAGCTCAGTGGCCCCAGAGGGGCCGCACGACCATCCCTACGTCCCCGTCGCCACGGCGGCCCGCTGACGCTCCTGCTTCCTCTTTGCCTCCCGCGCTGGGATGTCGGTCCTGCGGGTGCAGGGGGCACAGCGGCCGGGCACGCAGAGGCGTCCAGTGGGTGGCTGTGACTGGTGGCCGAGAGGCAGGTCCCGGGCAGCTGAGTGCTCTTCCGTTCAGGCCCCTCCGGATCCGAGACAATTGTGACGATCGGCGGTTGTCACGAGCAGACGGCCAGGCGCGGAGCTCTGCCCGCGTCGTCACAGCCCTGACCAGCGGGGTCCGGGCGAGAAGCTTGCGTCACGTGTGGGGCCTGTGCTGGGCGTCTTGGGTCCCTTCCCGCCATGCCAACAGCCTGTTAGGGGGAGCCAGGGAGAAACAGGGACCCCAGAGCCAAGGGAATTTGCCCAAGGTCGCCCTGAAGGCATATGGGGACTTGGCGGGATTCTCGGGGAAGTTCCGTCCCAAAGGAGGACTTAACGCTTCTGGAAGCCTCCTGGGCCAGTGTCTCCCAGGCTCTTGGAGCACCTGCTGTGTGTCAAGTGATTCAGGGCGGGGTGGCAGGGGCGCCCTGACTTTGGCCTTCCCCCTGGTGGCTGCCAAGCCTGCTGCTCCCCCGAGGACTTTTAAATCCGTCCAGGAGCACGGACGCAGGCCAGGCCACCATTGTGACCTTCCAGGCCACGGAGGGTCAGAGGACCCCAGGGCCACCCCCTTATAGTTCAGCAAGGAAGCGCCCGCCCGCCCCGACGAACGTGCAGAAGGGCCCAGAAGCAAGGAAAGGCCGTCCCGAGGCCCGAGGGAGGCCAGTCTGTGGCCCGTGCCCGGGCTAACAACCAGCACTGCCCATGTCGGTCACCCTCGTCCCCAAGGACGTTGCTCTGCAGGGGTCAGCCTTGCTGGCGAAAAGAAAGTGCCAACGTACATCATTAAAAATCCTTGTGTTTGGGGCACCTGGGTGGCTCGGTCGGTTGAGCGTCCGACTTCGGCTCAGGTCACGATCTCGCAGCTTGTGAGTTCGAGCCCCGCATTGGGCTCTGTGCTGACGGCTCGGAGCCTGGAGCCTGCTTCGGATTCTGTCTCCCTCTCTCTTCCCCTCTCCCGCTCACACTGTGTCTCTTTCTCTCAAAAATAAATAAACATTTTATTTATAAACATCCTCGTGTTTGGGGCTCCTGGGTGGCTCAGTGGGTTGAGCGTCCGACTCTCGATCTCGGCTCAGGTCATGATCTCACCATTCATGGGATCGAGCCCAGAGTCGAGCTCCGTGCTGAGCGCGGACCCTGCTTGGGATTCTTTCTCTCTCCCTCTCTCTCTGCTGCTCCTTCCCCGCTCGTGCACGCTCGCTCTCTCTCTCTCTCTCTACAAAAAAAAAAAAAAAAAAAAAAAAAAGCCTCCCTTCAAATACTATTTGAAGACTATTGGTCTCAGCGCCTGGTCAGCCGAGTCATGCTGTGTTCCGGGCAGCAGTGAGATGGATGAGCCCACGGCCCTGCCCTCCCCTGCCACCCCTCCGTCTCCCCTGCGCCCTGCCGGCCCCACTCAGGCCTCCTCCGGGCTCCTGCAGGCCTTCCCCCTGCTTTGGAACAACTGTCCCCTCCTCTGCCGCTTCCTGTCCCCGGGGGAGTTCTTAGGGCTCCGCTGAGAAGCCACTCCCTCTGGAGAACCTTCCTGAACTTTCTTTCCCAGATCTGTCTCTACTTCTGTAGCCCATGGGTTTTTCTTTTTTACTTTCCCGGGCAGCTGTAGGCTGCGTCCGTCTGTGTCCCTTTGTGTCTGTGGCCCACAGCTCCGAGGCAGCTCTTGGTAGGACCCCAGTAAATCCGCTGATGGCCCCTGCGGGGGTGGGGGGGTGCCGTCCTGCCTGGAGAGCCCAGCCCTGCCCCCTCCCCTGGCAGGGGCTTGTCAATGGTGCTTTTGTGGCAGCTGGACCAGTGGCCTCCAGAACGTTCCCTAGCTGCTGCATCAGCTTGAAAATGTTAAGACAACAACTTCGTCCTCCTCGCTCCCGGAAAGAACCCGTTTGTAAAGATCTCCCGGCGTCCCGTGACAGGCAGGCCGCGCAGATGAAAACGGGCCTGTGGGTGCCAGTTCTCGCTCCGCATGGCGCTGGGATGTGTGGACGCTGATGGCGTGCACGTTATTCATTCGTTTGTGCTTCGGAAAAAGACCTCTGCAGCCTGCCGAGTGCCAGGCTCCACTGGGTGCTGAGAAGACAGCGCACAGCAGGACGGACAGCAGCCCCCTCTCATAGCACAGAGAGGAAATACTTAGCCAGGGGACAAGTGACAGAGGCCAGATTGGAGCTCGGCAGCGAGGGCCGGGGGACGCGCTCTGGAAAGGCGCTATCTGAGCCTAAGGGGAAGAAGAGAACTCCTGTGAGGGCGTTAGCAAGAGTCTGCTCCTTGGTGAGGGGGTCCCAGGAGTCATTTAAGGGAGAACAGTCCCCTTGCTCTGGTCCCCAAGGCTGTGACCTGGGGCCGTAGGACTGGAAGCACCTGGCTCCTCGCCGGAAAGCCAGCCCCACACGTCCCGGGGCTGCAGACGGCCGTCCAGCACCGAGGGCCGGAGGCCGTGCTGTCCTTTCTGAGGCGTGTTCACAGAGGCGGGGCAGGGCCCGTTCGGTGTCCCCCTGGACAGCAGGATGTCCCCTCAACAGACTTGCCTCACCAAATGGTTTCAGTGCATCTGCTCACACAGGACCCGGTCCACCTCTGGGCACCGTCCAGAGTTTCTCCTTCCCTTTGTTCTCCTTTTGGAAGGAACTGGGCGCTCCGACGTCCTCCCTGAGCACGGACAGGATGGGCTTTCTCTTCGGAAAGGTGGCAGGAAGGAGCCGGGGCCAGCAGGGGTCTTGGGCTTTGTACCCAGAGCTGAGGTCAGAGGTCGGGCTCTCCAGCAAATGGGGAAGAAAGCAGAGAGGAGGCGTGATGCTTAAGAAAATCTCAAGGTCTTTGCGCCGAGCATCCAACCATGAAATAAGAAACCGACGCATTACCTGTCCAAGGGATTCTCTAGCTGCTTAAGGGTGGGTGAGAGGGGCAAGAAAGGGGAAAGAAAGCAGAGACATTTGGTTTTCCAGAGAGTCTGATTTCAGAGGTAACAGTCCACACACAGGAAATGGGGAGGCCGAGTCGTGCAGGGTCGAGGGGTGCGGGCGCCTCGAAGAGGGCCGCTGATGTCCGCGGACCTGGGCAGTGCTGGGCTGTAGCCGGGCTGAGCTTCTGGATGGATTTCAGGGCCACTAATCATATCGACGGGAGAGGGGAGGTCAGACGCTTTGGGTCCCTTTTGGGCCCCGTAGGGATCAGCTGGTCTCCTCGCGTACGTGTGTGTGCACGTGTGTGTGCATACGTGCACGCGTGTGTGTGCCTTTCTCCTGGGTGCCCACAGCTACTGCCGGTGTCATTTTCAGGCATGAAAATCTAGAGCCAGTGACTCGGGACAAAGTAGCCTGAGGCTGACGTTGTAACCGAGGGGGAGGGGCAAGACAGCAAACAAGACAAGGGCCCCAAAGTCTGGGGAGGGAAACAAAGCCAGGGGAGGGAGAGGAGGGCAGAGGTGATAGGATGCTGGGAGGGGGAGGGAGCAAATACCAGAACGCCTGCCGATAAGCCAGTGCGGTGGGAGGGAATGAACAGGGTAGATGAATGAATGAATGAGTGAGGGAATGAGTGAGTGAATCCTGGGTAGACAAGTGAACGAGCGCCCCCTCCCCCAACCAGACATCCTGGTGCAGAAGAGCCTGAGACACCTCCTCCAGGGGGCCCACCACCTCCCGAGCATCGGCCTGAGTCCAGGGCTCCCCAGGGGAGGCGGTTGGGTCTGACGCCCCCAGCCCTGTGCACGCGGTCGGGCGGTGGCGAGGCTGACACGGAGGGCCCCGGGTGCCCTCGGGGAGCCCTGGTGGGCTTGCTTTCGGGGCCGGCTGGAGAGCTCCGCCCCCTCCACTCAAAGCCCGCGTGACCCGCTCTGGTGAGTGGAGGCGCTCTGTCACAACCTCGAGGAATGTGCTCCGTCGGCTCTGAGGCAAAGGGGGCCTTCTCTCAAGTGGTGCTGGAGAGAGAAAAGTTCAGCAGGTGGGTCACTTTCCCTTAAATGATAAAAGGGCCCAGCGGAAGCCCGTAGACCCCACGGGAGGTCAATGGCGTCCAAAACCGTCACGCGTTTCCTGGTGAAGAAACTAATTTGGGTTCCTTGCGGAAGCTTCCGGAAACGCAGAAGGATACCCGGCAGAAAGCTTTGCAGCCAAGCTCTCCGACACCTTGTCCCTGACCCCGCGCGGCCCGAGCCCCGGGAACGTGGCCTGTCCGAGCTGGGACGTACCGTCGGGGCAAAAGTCACCCCGGGTCTCGAACACGCGGTAGGGGAAAGAAACGTAAAATATCTCGTTAGTAACTTTTGTATTGATCGCCTATGGAAAAGATGTTACTTTTCCGTGAAATAGGCTGCGTGAAGTCTTTTACTAACTGCCCCCGATTACTTTACGCAGTGATATGGCTACTGGAATATGTCCGGTTACCTGCACGGCTCACATCACGTTCCCGTCGGCCAGTGCCGTTCTCTAGGGTCCAGGAAATCCCTCCTTTCAGAGAAGTTCCTTCCGGAGGATGAGGTCTGCGGTTCATATTCTGATCGCCGGGGTTGGGTCAGGGAGACGGGCTGACTTGTTGCTGAGGCCCCTGCTTTCCGTGCTCGTTCGTATGTCCCGCAAACATCGTGGGCAACTGTGCCCGGCCGGGCCGGCCCCGGGGATACCCCGGGGGTGTCCGCCCGAGAGAGGCTTGTGGCCCAGCAGCTCGGCGCAGGACGGAGACCCTGGCCCGTACCGAAGTCACGTACGTGTGAAGGGCGTGACCAAGTGAACGTCAGGGTTTCCAGGGGAAGGCCATTCCGGGCCCCGCGAAAACCTGGAAAGGTCGCTTATTCCTGTCCCTTATTTCCAGTCCCCCAGGAAAGCATCAGAATCGCCCGTGACGTCAGGGTCCAGCCTCCCTGGAGATGGGTCCTTAGGGAAATTAAAAGGCAGCGGGGGGGGGGGGGGGGGCACTGACCCCAGGGGAACGACCGTGCAGGTGTGATGCATTTACTCTCCCAACACCCACGCGCGCACACACATGCACACACGCGTGCCCCCCGACACACGTGGAGGATGCAGGGCTGCAGGGGGCGGGGGGAATGTTCACGCGCTCTCAGCAGGGCAGGGGCCCCGGCTCGCCCCCCAGCTCCGCAGCCCGGAGGCCTCCCTGCCCTCACCCCGAGCGAGCACCCTGTCCTTGTCTGTCAGAGCCTCCCGTCCACCTGGAAGGCAGCACGAGGTCGGGAGGCAGCCTCCGCGCGTGCGGAGTGGTTTAGGCTCAGGGGACGGCAGTTCAATTCATGTAGGTGAGATGGGCGTGCTTTGTCTTCGCCGGGAGCTTTGGTGCAAGGGACTCCCCCCTGCCCCGAGCAGGGCAGTCTGAAGCTCTTCCCTTCTTTCAAATCCCGGGGAGAACAGTTAAAGCAGAAAAGGAGCTTCTGAGGCTTTGCTTTTGAGAAGCAGGGGCTGGCGGGCCATGACGTGGAGTTTCCACACCGCTGGGCAGGGGGGTCTGGCGGCTGGCTCGGCCTCGGCCTCGGCCTGCAGCAGGGAGGGGGGCTGTCCCTGTCCCCAAGCCCCCAGAGCGGGGAGGGGGGGCGGGGTTTCTGAGGCCCAGGCATCTGTCGTGAGGATTAACGCTGTGATTCCCAAAGGGGCGCTGGGGAGGAGGGAGACTCAGGCTGGACTTCCCCCGACGCTTCCGAAGGAAGGACCCCGGGGTTGGAGGGTAGGGGACGGCTGTGCCAATCTCCTTGCAGACGGCTGTAATGACCGTAAGAGCTCGAGCTGATGTCTGTAGAGGGCTCAGCACGGTGCGGGCTCACAGCAAGCCCCGTGCCACTGCTTGTTAAATAAATAAACACGAACAGGGAAATCTGTGATGTGCTGAGGACTGGAAGGGGGTGAAGGGTGGAAAGAGAGCAGAAACGAGCCCGAGTGCCGGGACGGAGCCGGGAGCAGGGCCAGCAGAGGAGAGTGGCACCAACTGAGCCGGAGCAGAGAGGCTTCCGGGAGGAGGCGGCGGCCGGCTGAGCTGGCCGGGCTCTAACCCAGCCGGGCGTGCTCGCGGGGTTCTTAGGAATTCTCAGAAGGCAGGCACGGGTTAGCAAAACACACAAGGCGTCTGAAAATGCCTGATCCAGGGATCAGACAGAACTTCACGCTCTGGCCACGCTCCAGAACTCGGGCCTGGCGGGGTCTGTGCCCGCGGAGTCTCCCTCGCCGCCGCTCGGGGCTCTGACATCATGCGAGGGAAGGAAGTGACAATAGCCCCGTCTCCTGCCCACCCTATCTCAGCTGTCAGCTCCCGGGCACGTCTTCCCCGGGGGAAATGACACCCCGAGGCGCATTTAGCGCGTGAGGTCATACACCTGTTTGGCGCGTGTCTTTCTGGCGGTCGCCCACCGGACCCTGGAAGGGGCGTGGGAGCAGGACGGGGCCGTTGGGCTCACCATAGCCCTGACTCATGAGTGGCTCACTCCTTCCGTGCTGTCTTCCCCACCCGGCTGCCTGCGTGAGTCAACAACATTTATTTAGCACCGCTGAGTGCAGAGACGGGTACTGGGGCGAGGGCTGTCCTGCTGTGGGGACCGCCAGAGCCAGCACGACCCCCTCCACCGGCTGCGGGCAGCCCGAGGGCCACGTGTGCATTTTGTGAAAACAAACTGAATCTCCTGCTTCATCGGTCTAGTCCCGTGTGTGCACGCGTGCATGCGTGTACGTGCGTGGGCGTGTGTGCGTGTTGAATTCACAGAACGAGCCCTGGTTTGCGGGGTCAGGAGAGCTAGATGGAAAGGCAGATCTGCCTCCCGGCCGGGGCCTGAAGCCAAGGACATCACCTCTCCCGGCCTCTGCCCTCCCATCTGAGGACGTGGGTGGTAAGATCAGCCTTCCGGGTCTTGAGAGGCAGGCAGGGGCCAACGGGGAGCCTGGGGACAGCGGTTCTCACCTTGGGGGGGGTTGCCCCCCACCCGCCCCGCCCAGGGACATCTGACGATGTCTGGAGACATTTGTTGTTGTCACACTGGGAGGGAGGGTGCTGTCAGCATCTAGTGGGCAGAGGCCAGGGATGTCGCTGACCTTCCTACTGGGCACAGCCTGGCTCCCTGGGACAAACAGCGAGCCAGCCCAGATGTCAGCAGCGCCTCCGAGAAGCCCAGCCCGAGGGCGCCCCGTTAGGAGAGGCCATCGCTCGAATAACCCTTGACCTGGGCTCACCAGGGCCTGGATGGGTGACCTGGGGCTCACCTGACCTGCCTCCCTTTCTAAAGCTTGGCCTGTTTACCTTTTTGCTAGGCTGCTGACGGCCGGGGGGTGCCCTGGCAGGTGCGGCTGGGCAGGGCACAGAGCAAGGAGTCCCTTCTCGTGGGCAATGGCAAGGAGGGGAAATAAATGTCGCTGGCCGGCCCCCTGAGCCTCTTAAAAGGGAGCTTGTCTTGCAGCTGACTGCGAGCTCGGCCCCCTGCCCGCTGCCCTGGCACCCCGTGCTTGTGCTCCTGGCGATTACTCAAATGTCGGCCAAGACGTGAGAGCATAACAGCGGTGGACATCACAACAGCCCGAGAGGGTAGCGTCGCGGCAAAGTAGGGCGAGCGCTGACGCCCGGAACTTCCCATAATGAAACGCACCATTTAGACTAATGAGACTGGGTTTTTACTAACTCGTGAGCGGGGACTTAATCCGGCTGGCGAGATCTGCCCCTCTGGGTTTTGAACGATGAGAATCACTGAGGCAAAAAGCAGAAAGTGCGAAACCAACGCACCAGTGTTTCCAGAGGTCCGGTTTACGAGCAGTTAGCGGCTCAGGGTAGAGACCCAGTCCCAGCAGGACAGCCGAGGCGGGAAACCGGGGAGGGAGGCCTTCCGACTTCCCTGGTTTGGGGGCAGGGGGCGGGGAATGCTGGTTTTCGTTTCGGATCCCCGAGATCCCAAGACCCACAGAGTCCCGGCCCGGGCCACAAGTGGCCCTGGGGACGGAACGAATCCATGCTGGCCTGTCCTCTCCACTCTGCACAGAGGCCACCTTGCACGCCCCCCTCCGTCTGCTCGAGCATTTCCACACTGTGCACCTGGCGGCCTGGGGGTCGGGAGAGGGCGCAGAATGCAAGGCCAGGGGCAGAGCAAGGAAATCGGCCGACGTGTGGCCGAGAAACGTGATGCCTTGCGAGCACACACGTGTCCGGACCTGGCCACGTCATCAACCACGGACACAGGTGAAGCCCAGCTTCCTGGGCAAAGCCACAGAGGGGAGGTGGGCATGGCCTCGCCTGAGAGACTGAGCCCCACCCGGCATCTCCCAGAAGCGCCCAGCCGCTGCGCCCCAGAGCGCTCTCGGTCCGCAGTCGGGTGCCACTTCCCAGGAGTTGGGGACTCTCAGTGTCCCCAGGATGGAGGCATTCTAGTTTTTGCTCCTTTCTCCCAAATCATACCTCGTAAATGTTCACCTCTCCGAGTTCAAGAAATTCACAAACCCGAGCCTAAATGGGGGTGAGGGGTGAGGGAGCAGGGAAGGTCACGACAGTGACAAGACCAGCCTCCCCGTGCCACACCCGTGACTTTCACGGGACGGAGCCTCTGTGAGGCTGAGGGGGCCTGACGGAGATCACAGGGCCGGAAAGTGCTGGACCTGGAACCGGACCCCACCCCATCCCCCCACCCCGTCCTCTGTGATTCCAGAATCCACCCTGGGCATCAAAGCGTGCCGGTGACATCACCACCGCGGAGGACAGCTTTCTGGTCACTTCTGTAGGCCCTGGATGTTCCTCGGTGGCCGGCCAGCAGCTGTTGAGCATTGATTGTATGGAATAAACCCGGCGTAAAGTGAGGTAGAGGAAAGGGAGTGCTGAGGTCGAGGTGCAGAGTGGGTCTTAGGCTCGAGCGCTTGGGTGAGGGGCAATCCAGAAGGACTTCCCGGAGGAGGTGGCGCTCAGTACACCCCCCCCCCCCCC
>NC_064808.1:2452006-2484471 GCF_023721935.1 Panthera uncia | reverse complement strand
GGATGCGGAGGGCGCGCCGCCCGGCCGGCCGGGCGCACAGGCGGCCGCGATGAGGGTCAACGAGAAGTACTCGACGCTCCCGGCCGAGGACCGCAGCGTCCACATCATCAACATCTGCGCCATTGAGGACATCGGCTACCTGCCGTCCGAGGGCACGGTGAGTGCGGGCGGCCGTGCCCCGGAGGGAGGGCCGCTCACCTGCGCCGCGTCCGGGGAGGGGGGGGCGCCCCCCCCCTCCCGCGGAGCCGGCCTCCCCCGCCCCGCCCCCCCGGGGCACGGCTGGGCCCCCCGGTGGGACGCCCCCCCTGTCGTGGGAGCCGGTGGGGGCAGCGCCGTGGGGGAGGGGGGGAGCCGCCTCGCCACGCCGCCGGAGGGTGGCAGCCTCCGGCACCCCCCCCTCCCCCGGTGGCGACAGCCGCGCCCTTCTGGGGTTGGACCCTCCGGTGAGTCGCTCACCTGCTGGGGCACGCGGAATCCCCGGGACGCGCCGTGCCCCGCTCGGAGCGCTCAACGCCCGGGCAGCCAGCGAGGGGACGCCGGTGGCACCGGACTTCTTTCCGCGCCGGTCCCGTCCCCAGCCGGCGCCTGGTGGGAGTGGAAGCCGGCCGCGTAGGCTAGCGCCAGCTGGCCACGTGCTTGGGGACCCCTCTCTGGGGCCTGCTACCCCCACCGTTCCCTCTGGGGCCAGATCCAGAGGTCACGGGGACCCCTGGAGGGCAGAACTCGCCAGTGAGGGGGTTTGGTTTAAAGTTAGAAGGAAGTTTGCCCCGAGAGGGAAGGGCTGAGAGGGGCCCTCAGTGAGAGCAGAGGGGACCCCGGGGTGCTCACTCCCGACCAGAGATCAGACTCTCCTTCCCCCGCTCTTCCCTACAGCGGCTGCCGCTGAGGCCCCAGCCTTGTTTCTTGGCTCTGACCTCGCGGGGATGCAGGCCTGCCTCCCTAGTCCCGGACTGGAGAGCCCGGCCGGCGTTCAGGGAGGCCCCTGTGGGATGGGATCCTGGCAGGGCGGCTCTCAGTGTTCCAGGGACAGCAGACACCCTCAGGCCCTGCGCCCTCTCCGCACTGGGGTTTGCACAGAGATTCAGGGGGCATTGGGAGCGGGTGTTGATGGAGAGAGGGGTGTCTGTTTGGGATAAATACCACTGGCCTCAGAAGCTCGGAGCCATCGTTTCGGCAAAAACACCGTGTGCCCACATCGGGTCGGGCGGCGGGCACCCCTGGGGAATGAGACGGGGAACGGCACCCCTCTGGGGCTTTGTGAGTGGTGACGGGAGCGTGGCCCAGGACGGTGGCGGAGGGACCCTCCCGTAGAAGGGGCCGGAGCTGAGAATTAGCCCACTTAATCTTGACGACTCTGGGGGGCAGGCGCTGTTACTACAACCCGTGAGCACGCTGAGGCCGGGAGTGGGGTCACCCAGCAGCTGGGAGGAGAGCTAACTGGGACCTAGACACAGAAGCGGGTGTCATGGACAGCTTGCCAGAGGAACAAGCGTCCTGGGGAAGGAGCTGGTTCCACCCGTAATGGGGGTCGGGTGGGGCCTTCCAGACAAAGAGGTCTGTCTCCTGTGGCAACACCCAGAGGCGGGAGTGTGGGGGCACCAGTGAGAAGGCGCCAGAGATGATGCCAGCCAAAGAGGTGGAGAGGAGTGGGCATTCCAGAGGAAGACCGAATTCCCCTTGATGATGGGCTGGGTCTGAAATAGGGAGCCGAGCCCTTAACAATGGCCCTGGGCTCTGGAGTTGTACTTCAGGGGCCTGTTGCTTATCTGGATTCAGAAACTCTCTGTCTGCCCCCGACCCTGGTGGGGGCCACGAAATCTGCAAAGACTTGGCCCTTCGTTAGAGGTCTTCACGGTCTGGGAAGGCGTAGACAAGCCCCGATGAGACTGTCGCCTCTTAATTTGCACACGGCTCTTCCTATGGGCAGGTTTCGGGGCAGACCCTGGGCTCGGAGGGCCGTGAATCAGGGGCACTGACCCCACGAGCAGTGTCCTGCCGGTGAAATGTCTACGGGGCGGGCCGGAAGCACGATGGGGAGAGCCTCCAAGGGCATCCCCAGCACAGCTCAAGCCAGTGACGGTTGGTCGGTGATTACCCTGAGTCACCCGGTGAAGGCCGGAGGGCGTGGGCTGGTCACAGAGTTCCTATCCGGTTCCCAGACGAGCTTGCATACGTGCCGCTGCAGCATGGATGGAGTTTAACTTGGCCATCGGGACTCCCCTCCCATGCAGGCTACACTTCCCAGCTGGAGTCCCCGGGCCTCTACTTTTCCTGCCATTCCCAGGTTCCAGGATAAGAGTCAGCTCGTTGTTTCTGTACCAAGAGGCGCCAGAAACGACTCAAGAGCCAGAGGCCAAGTTGGACGCAATTTATTTCGCTAAGTTTTCTTTGTGTTTATCTTTGAGAGTTTCTGCTTTCGTCCTGCTGGCTGTCGGCGGCCCCGGATCTGTATGCCCCGACAAGCCCAGACAGCCCCAGAGAGAAGTGCCCGGGCCTGGTGTCGACCTGCCTGGAAAATAAGAGGGCTTCTCTGTCGGCGACCGACCGGGGACGATCCGTGTGGAGGTGGTGGGGAGCGCCCGACAGTCATTTGTCGCGCGGGTGATCTAAGCTTTAACGTTTGGGGGAGCAAAGTGAAGTTCGAAAGTGAACGCGGAAAGAGTCCCAGAACCGAAAGAAACCTCGCAGGTGGCTGGTTTCCTTTTCCCCATTTTAGGAACAAGGGAACGTAGCAGCTTCTCTTTGCCCCCAGTTAGACCTGCCCCGGCTTCGGCCATCTCACACGAACGTGTGACTTCGGCTCCTGGAGCTCCGATTCCAAGTCAGAAGCCAAATAAAGGAATTCTGGTCCTAGGCCAGCTCGCCTCTTCTGCCGTCTTCTCGGAGTTCGGGGAGAGAGTTTAGAGAGGCAGGTGTGGACCGGACGTAGGCTGCCCTTCCGCTGTCTGTGGCGCTTGGGGCAGGCCTGCCGTGGAGGGGACCCCGGTCCCCTGACATCCTCCGGTGTGACCTCAGGAAGTCGTTTCTTTTCCACCGTGTTTACCGTCCTCCTCAGGGAAGCTCCTTCCGGGAGCGCTTCCTGCCAGGCGCTCTGGGGATGATCCTTGGAATACCTTCAGATCTCCCGTGACGCGTGTCCGCGTAAGAATCCCGTGACTTAGGTCGAGGGGACGTTTGTGTCCCCACCTTACAGATGGAAAAACTGAGGCTCGGGGCTGGGGAGTGTGGTGTCACCGTTGCTGGCCCGGCTGGGTCTCAGCTCCGGTACCCTTGACCTGGCGACGCCCGCCGGGAATTGTGCAGAGCCCCAGCTCGGGTGGCCTTTTATGTATGCGTGCGCTCGTTCGTTCCTTAACCACGCATTCGGCGCCAGGCGTCAAAAAGATGAATGGCAGATCCCCCGCCTTCAAGAAAGGTGTGCCGAGGGGCCACCCGCCCCTTTCTCGAGGATACGGAGAGGAGAAGGTCTCGAGGCTTTTTTCAAGCTTTTTTCGCACTGGAAAGTTGCACATACAGTCTAACCCGTGACCTCCCTGCTGCAACTTAAATCTTCACCGCTTCGTCCCGTCCTGCACGAGAAAAGCACCCACTGCCCCGCGTCACGGAAGGGCCCCACAGAGACACATGGCCACCACGGCCGCCCCCGTGGCCTTACTCTGCGACTCCCTCTCCAGCTCCTTCTATAGCCAGCTCAGAATCGCTCTCTGATCTGCATACAGTATGGTAGGAAGGGAACCCACACCTTCTGTGTAAAGGTTGCTAAGCCCTTACACTTACTCAGATAGGACCACCCCCATTTCATAAAACTAAGACCCCAACAGAGAACACCCCTGGTCCACAACAAATCAGTGACCAGGCAAGGCCCTGAGGGAGATCAGGGACTCTCGCACCAGTGCTTTGGGCTGTCTCCTGCCCGTCCCCACGGTGCAGCCCACCGTCTTTCACTTGTGGTCCACTTGGACCATGGGATTGTTTTTCCCCTGCCCTCCCCTATTTCTTTATCTGTTCTTGTCTCAGTTTCCACTTACAGCACACTCCTCTTGTGGGTTCTTTATATGCCGGGGCCTGGTGTGAACTCTTTGTGTATAGACATGTTTAATCCTTCCAGTAACCCTTTGAGGGAAGTCGTGTTATACGAGGGGGGTTTTATTATTCCCCCTGGCCCTCATTTTGCGAGGAAGGTTCCAGAAGGAGCTACCTGGGGTAACACAGCTAAGTGCTCAGCTGGTCTTGGAATGCAGGTAGAAGGGACAGCCATTCCTGACGGGGCCTCCGTGCCGCTCCCCCCAGGTGGGGGGAGATGTTTCAGGGACATTTTTTCTCTCCCCCAGACTACAAAGGTCCTGAAAGGTCACGATCGGGCCCCAGCAGACAGATGGTTAGTGTTCAGTTTTGAACCCGGTTAACTTTTCCCTGTCTCGTGTTGGTGGGGGATTCTTGGATGTCCCCAGACCCACTTTCCTGCCCTCTGACCTGACGGGCTCACTCTGAATTTCCTCCCCATTTACTACAGCTTTTTTTTTTTTGTCCACTTTGTTCAATACTAGGCATTATCCCAGCCACCCAGGAGCATTTGCAGGGCCCCTGGCAGGTGCCAAGCCCCTTGTGTGTGTAGCTGGTTCTAGATGGAGCTGTGTGAAGGGGGGTCCCTGGCCTGGCTTTGGGGATCCCACCACCCTGCTCCTGGGAGTTAACACCTCGTGAGTAGATGGTCCCAAGACAGCCCCAGCCCAAGAGACTCCGCTGGCCGGAGTGACCGGGGGCCCCCGGAGCACTGGGGACGGGGACTGGCCCCACGTCCGGGAAGCAGGGAGGCACCTGCAGGGAGGGAACACGGCGTGTGCGGAGGCGAGGACAGGGGACACGGATGTCCCGACTCGGGCAGAGCCTGCGGGAGTGGGGAGCGGAAGCTAGGGAAGTCGGTACAGGCAGGTTAGAGAAGGCAGTCGGCCCCCGCAGCGTGGGCTGACCTCCTCCCACGGGTGAGCCTCCCCACCCGCTGTGTGGGAAATAGTCCTGCCCACGGTACCACAGCGCTCCCTCATCAGGTCAGGACTCAGTGAGAGGACGTGCCCTGAGCTCAGGAAGAGTGTCGGCCCTGTCCCAGTTACTGGGGGGGGGGAGGGTGCCCTGGGTGTGCAGACGGGACTCGGGGCTGGGCTCAGCCTCCCTACCTGTGCTGTATCCCCCCCTGCCTCCCAGAGGAGAGGAGGAGAGCCGCTCTTTCCTGCCTCTCAAGACCCTGAAAAGAGGCTGGGGTCTTTGGCGGACGTGTCCCGTGCGGGGCTTGGCGGGGCTGGGACTCCCTTCTCCCCTCCTCCTCCCACCCTGCCCGCGCAGGTGGGGCCCTGGCCCTTGCTCACCCACGAGTCTCCGGATGGACACCCGTAAGAGCAAGCCAGCTGGGCATCCACACTGCCAGGTCCCATGAAGGCCACCTAGGTGACCCTAGATTCCCAGTCGCTGCAGGTGGAAATCGACCGCTCACGTCCAGCCACCTGCCGGCCCTGGGTGCCGGCCGCGCCCTGTCGGGCTGTGAGCATCCTGATACCAGCCAGGGAGACTGCGACTGGGGGGGGGGGCGTGACGCCCCCCTCCCTAACCAGGGGTGAGGCCCAAACGCCCCTCTCCCTCCAGGCGTGCATCCATCACTTTGCCTCTCTCCCTCTCCTCTCTCCCTGCTGCCCCCGAGCCGGACATTTGGAAGGAAATGATCACACGGGGGCCCCCGCCCTCCAGGTGTCCTTGTTGCACCTCGGACCTAACACAGACCATCAGGCTTCTCCTGACCATGTGCAAGGCCCGTTGGAGCCCAGTGCGGGGGTCGGGGGGCATCCTGGGTCTCCAGGCGACCCTGTGGGGAGACTCTGAGCACAGCTCTGTCCTCGAACCATGGGGCCTGGGGCCTGCCTTCAGCCACGTGCCAGGCTCACGCCCTGTGGGGGGGGGGGGCCTCATTTTTGGCTGAAGGTGCGTGTCTAGGACTGATGGCAGGAATGGGGTGAAAGCCGGGAGGTCAGGTTGCAGGACTGAGGCTCGGCTCTGAGGAGAGCTGCTCACGAGGCTACTTCCAGCATGATTTTCTTTCTTTTCCCTTCTTGCCAAAGACCCGTTTGCTGATTAACCTGTCTGCCCTCAGCAACCAGCGAAATCCCACTGGAGTTCTAGAAATTCGCATTGAGTGTTAGTGGCAGTGCAGCTGTGCTGAGGTTTTTAATGTGTTTTTAACGTTTATTCATTTTTGAGAGAGACAGAGCGTGAGCGGGGAGGGGCAGAGAGAGGGAGACACAGAATCCGAAGCGGGCTCCAGGCTCTGAGCCGTCGGCACAGAGCCCGACGCGGGGCTCGAACCCACGAACCGTGAGATCGTGATCTGAGCTGAAGTCAGACGTTTAACTGACTGAGTCACCCAGGCGCCTGGCGGTTTTAATTTTTACTCCTCAGTCCCCCATTTCTGTCTCGTTGGCCCTCTAGAGCCCCTCAGGCAGACAGGGAAACCGAGGCAAGCAAATCCATGCAGAGCAGCCCCTGTCAGGGCCCTGCCCCGACCCCTCGGCCCACCCCAGGGCACCCCCTGGTGCGGGAGCAGGTGGAGGCCACCTGGAAAGGGGAATTAATGCCCAGGAGTAGGTAGACAACCACCCAGGATGGAGCCCGGCTGCCCCAGGCCGTGACCCTGCCTGCAGCCCGCCTCTCTCAGCCCCTCCCTCCGTGCCCACCTCCCCTCACCCTCACTCTGGCCCCCGAGACGACCTCTCGGGTAAACCTCTGAACCCACGCACTCAACTCAGGCTCTGGCCTTGGGGGACCCAGACTAACACACAGCTAACTGGCGTCAGAGCTGGAACCGGGCCAGGCGAGGGCCCACGGCCATGCTGCCGGGAAGTTACCCTGCACGCCGGCCATCAAAGGCTGAGATCTGTAGGCACGGGACCCGAGCGCCCCGGCTGGGGACCCTGGGGAAGCGAATAAAGGTCACTTCCCCGGGTTGGAGGGGGTGGGTGGTCTTGCACTTTTTCTGGCCGCCTTTGCAAGCAGGCCGGGCCCTCCCAGCAAGCCCGCTCCACCTCCGCAGACCGGGAGGCCTCCTGGGGGGGGGGGGGGGCCGGCCCGGCCCCCCTGCATCCGTGACGGCGAACGTCTCCTTGAACGCCGGCTCCACGGAGACGGGGCCGCCGTGCGCCCACCCTGCCGGCCCCAGGGTGGGCGCTCGGGCGGTTAGGACCCCGCTCCCCTCCACGGGCCCGCCCCTGACGGTCTGACAGGGGTGATTTGTCCTCCCCTCGCAGCTGCTGAACTCGCTGTCCGTGGACCCCGACGCCGAGTGCAAGCACGGCCTTTACTTCCGGGACGGCAGACGCAAGGTGGACTACATCCTGGTGTACCACCCCAAGAGGCCCTCGGGCAGCAGGACCCTGGCCAGGAGGGTGCAGCACGGCGACGCGGCCCCCGCAGCCCGCGGCACCAGGCAGGACCAGCCGCTGCCGGGCAAGGGGGACGTGGGGGCGGCGGGGGGGCCCGAGCCCCCGATGGACTACCATGAGGACGACAAGCGTTTCCGCAGGGAGGAGTACGAGGGGAACCTCCTGGAGGCCGGCCTGGAGCTGGAGCGGGACGAGGAGGTAACTGTCCCCGCTTCCTGTGGGCGCGCGGGGTGCGCAGGCCGGCCGGGGCCCCGGCGCCGTGTCCAGAAGGCGGTGCGGCGAGGGGTCCTCCTGGCTTTAGCCTGCTCTCCGACAAGGGCCGACGCAAAGGCCGCTCCTTTTAAGGTTGGGCAGAAATCGCTTGTTCGGGTTTGGGGGAGACCCCCCAGCCAGCAACCCGCACCCACCAGCCCCGGAGACACCTGCTCTCGGGGAGGGGCTGGCCTTCGGGGTCAGGGCATTTCCTGCTCTGGTCACGTCCTTCCCTAAGGAAGACGTGCCCCTCCCCAGGGACTGAGGATGAAGCTCTCCTGGAGACTGACCTCGGCCCTTCTGGGGCCTCAGTTTCTCAATCTGTCAGGTGGGGAGGTCAGTCTGGCTTGATCTCTGGGGGCTCTGGTGCTCTGAAATCCCCCGACCATAAAACCGTTTTCTGCAGCGCCTGCCCCTGGCAAAGCCTGAGCATCTTTCGAAGGAAAGCGTTCTGGGGAGAATGAAAAGCAGAGTCTCCCGGGGTGCAGGGCCGCCCCGGTGGCAGGAGGCTGGGCAGCGGCCGGGAGCGGGGCCTCGGCAGCCCTTGGGACAGTCGGTGCTTCCCTCCACTTCTCGGCAAGCTTGCCGTGCCCTCCCCTGCCAGCTCCTTAACCTCTCTGTGCACAGGGTGGTGGGGGGTTCCTTCCGCGAGCACTGGGGGGACAGGCCCCTCGCCCACAGCGCTGTCACCGTGCAGACTGGCCGAGAATGAGCAAAAGTCTCTGCGACACGTTAAGAGCAGCGCGAGTAGTCAGCAGGCGGCCTGAGGGAGTCGTGAGCCAACGGTGCGTGTTTAAAAGTTGGTTTCAGTTTGCCGCGTATCATCGAGAACCACCGCGTCCTTAAATGATGGATGCTTTGGGTCTGGCGAGAGGGACGCCTTTGGGGTCCTCCGACCAGCAAGCCAGTCGGCGGAGTCAGCTGGTGTGAACGCCCTTTCCCGACACGCTCAGAGTGCTGGCCCCGAACGCATCCGGAAACGCGTGGTGGGGCCTCTCTCTCCCCTGACCTAGTGGTCGAGGGATCTCGTGCTGCACACAGAGCATTTCTCTGGGTGACTTTTCTCCTTCGGAGGCTCGGCTCCCTGGCGGGGGTTGATTTCTGCGGCTGGAGTGGTTCCCGTTGGAGGGGCCTGTGAGCTTTGATGTTCGGGGTCCTAAGGAGACTGCAGAGGGCTCTCTCGAGGGCAGGGCGCGCAGTGCCCGTCCCTTGGGATTTTCTGTCTCCTCACTTTGTCTGAGACCTGAGCCCTGGGCCGCTCAGAAGAGGGGAGCCGTCGGTGCGCTGACTTCCGGCACGTTCCGCCCGGCCAGCCCCGTGCTGTTGTCCGAACAACGTGGCCACTGTGTGGGCTCAGCTCTGACGTGGCGCTTCGTAGCTGGAGGAGACAACGGGCTCCGTCGGAGGCAGGAGAGGCTGCTGGGCGAGCTTGGGCTCCGAGCTACCTGTGCCTGGTCCGTCCGCTAAGGGGTGCGCTCCCTGTTCCCGTCATTCTTTCCCGACGACGGCTTCAGAGTCTTGCGCCCGGAAGGCCCCCCCCCCAGGTGTGGCAATGCGCACTGACCCCGGCCAGATCCCAGAGCCTTGGCCTGCCCTTCGCAAGGCTTACGGGGTCGCGTGGGCCTCACTTTCTCCATCTGTAGTGTGGAACGGCGGTCGTCTTTGTGTCAGTGGGTGATCGTGAGCAAAGGGCAGGGGCTTAACTCGAGTCTGGCACGAGGCAAATCCTGGGCTGTCGTTAACGTTAAATCACGTGTTATGGTTCATCTGGAGGAGGGGGAGGAGCCTTTCCAAGTCCACTGCAACACACATGCCTTTCTTGAAACTTCACAGGATGTGATCGTGACTTTGAAGTAGAAAGCAAACACAGAAGGGCGCCTGGGAGGCTCAGCCAGTTGAGCGTCCGACTTTGGCTCTGGTCGTGATCTCACGGCTCGTGGGTTTGAGCCCTGCTTTGGGCTCTGTGCTGACAGCTCGGAGCCTGGAGCCTGCTTTGGATTCTGTGTCTCCCTCTCTCTCCGCTCCTCCCCCACTGACGAAAGCACTCTCTCTCTCTCTCTCTCTCTCTCAAAAGTGAAAAAAAATTTTTTTTAAATAATAATAAAAAAAAAGGAAATGGAGATATGGTAGTCAC
The DNA here is from genome assembly GCF_023721935.1 of Panthera uncia. Lineage (NCBI taxonomy): Eukaryota > Metazoa > Chordata > Mammalia > Carnivora > Felidae > Panthera > Panthera uncia. Next base: position 2,474,661 of record NC_064808.1, on the reverse strand, counting down.
TGTCCCACAAAAGATCCGGTTTTCCCAATAAGACCTAAGAATTTCATTGAAAGTTTTGCCCTATGGCTAAAAGAGGTTTTTCAGCAGTGGATGTGGGTCGTTTTAAAAGCGAAAGCAGCACCGGGCGGCTCCAGTCTCCAGCGGCTGAAGCCAGGCCGTGTCGTCTCCCTCCCGGGGTCCCTCGAGTCATAAACCGTGTTCTACGAGGGCCCCTCTCACCCCCGAGCTTCCATCGGAGATGGCCAGGGCCCAAGGCCCGCCGCAGCCTGGTGCCTCCCCCCGCCCTGCTGGACACGGGCAGAACCAGAATCTGTTCAGAGGCCGTCTGGGCGCGGCCGCTGAGGTGTGTGCCGGCCCCTGCCAGCGTGATTAGCAGACCGCGGCTGTCGCCTTGATTTCAAGGAGAGACGTCCTGGCTAATGAATCCCTCCCGGGGGTGTGTGTGCTCTGATTACAAGGAGCGAAGGGTGGCAGTTTTGGAAATAGGATAGCCCCCAGGAGAACCCAGTTGTGCAAGCTGACCCGATTGGAAGCGGCACCGGGGCTTAGGTGCGCTTTCCTGGTGAGAAAAACCCATGCGTTCCATCAGATACTCAAACGCTCGCGAGGTGGGGAGTCACTCTTCAAGGAGGGGCTTCTGCCATGCCCCGGTGGCGCCCCCAGGTCCCGATCACCAAAACGCTTCAGAGGTTTCCAGACGTCCTCAGGAGCCAGTATCACTCCTGGTGGAGAAACCCTACATCGATAGCCTGGATGAGGAGGCAGAGGAAAAGAGGGAGGGAGAGAAATGGGGCGGGGGGCGGAGGGCAGGGAGAGAGAACCTCAAGCAGGCTTCCCAGCACGGAGCCCTACGCGGGGCTTGATCCCACGACCCCCGGATCATGACCTGAGCCGAAATCAAGAGTGGGACCCTCAACCGACTGAGCCGCCCAGGTGCCCCGGATGAGGGCCCCTCTTGCACTCTGCTGGCCCAGCCTTCTGCGGCCACGACCGGGCAGCCGCCCAGAGGTCACCAGGGCACGGACGTGACCTGCCTTTGCTCCGCGAGAGGCCAGCGGGCATGCAAGGCCGCACTGCTCCTGGGCAGAATGTGCGCCCCGACGGGGCCTTTCTCCCAAGTCAGGAGGTTTATTGCTTTGAAGACGTCCCGGGATGACGTCCTAGGGACGCGGACCGGTTAGTGCCCTGGGGCAGCCCGAACAAATGACCACAGATTGAGTCTCACGGTTTGGGGGACCAGATGTCCAAAATCCAGGTTTCGGCAGGGCCGTGCTCCCTCTGAAGGTTTCAAGCGCAGGGTCCTTCCTGCCTCCGTCAGCTTAGGGGGCCCCCGGCATCCCTGGGCTGTGGCCGCGCCCCTCCAGCCTCCGCCTCCGCGGGGCCGCCTTCCGTGTGTCTCCTTTGCTTGTAAGGGCCTGCCCTCCCGCGCTGTGACCACGTCTTAACTTGAGCGCATCTGCAGAGTCTTATACCCAAATAAGCTCCCGTTCTGAGATTCTGGGGTTAGGACGTGGACGTCTCTTTGGGGGGACGCCACGCACCCACTGCAACAGTTGAGGCTGCGCTGGAGCGGGCATCTCGGGTGGCGCGGTGCCCGCGGTGGGCAGGAGAGGCGTGGCTCGTGGTTGGGGGCAGATCGGGGCAGGTGGTCTGGAGGGCGGGGTCCGGCCTCGGGCAGGTTGTCCGGCTGCAGGGCCCGGAGACGCACAGGAACGCTCGGGGGGGGGGGGGGGGGGGGGCCCCGTCGGGATGCTCGCTCCGACTCAGCAGGCCGGGGGCGGGCCTGAGCAGCGTCTCTAACCAGCTCCCAGGGTGCACGGTGGCTGAGGAGCCCGGAACGTACTTGGAGTTGTGAGGAGCTGGCAGGCCTTTTCCTCCATGAGCCAGCAGAAGCATCCCCCGAGATGGGCCCCCCAGTGTCCACGCGAGCCCCCCGCCGTGCACTGTTCGGTCCCCCAGAGGCAGCCCCGGACAGAGACCCCAGCAGTGGCTATGCTGGGCCGAGGGCACACGGGGCACGGGAGACACACTGTCGCTCACCCCCCCCCCACCCCGGGTACGGGACAGTAAAGGTGGAGCCTGTGGCCGGGGGTCCCCCATCTTTCCCCTCCGCACTGTCCTCCCCCAGGCACCGTAGGCTCCGAGGAACCCCATTTGGAAACCACGTCCCAGACGCCGGGAAGGGAGAGACCCCGGGGCGGACAGGCCTCGGTGCCGCGATCCGGAGGGTGGCCCCACACGTCCGTTTTGGACACGAGGTCCAGGAGGGCTCCCGTGTCAGAGGCCCCAGGACGGCATGACAGGAAGTGGCGGGAAGGGAGGGCGGTGCCCGCCCCCTCCCCACCCACCGCAGCGGGGCCAGCGTCCGGGCTTCCCACCAAACGGAGGACAACGTTTCCTTGCCACTGAAGCCCGTCAGCGTTTTTCAAGTCTGGCCTCAAAGCCTGCCGGACATTATTTATGTCCGCGGGTCACTGCCGAGAAGGCCACGCGCTCAAGTCCCGGCTGTGTGTGCTGGGGTGGCTGGGGCCCATCCTGCCCCGGGGTTGAACTTGACCCTGGTTTTGGTAGAGCTGTGGAGGCCACGGACGCAGGAACCCTGTCACGTCTGTTTGCTTTCATGCTGCTGACGGGGGCTCACCTCTGCACCCAGGCCGGCCGGCCGGCGCTTCTCGGCATGCCTGCCCCGGAGCTGACGTGGCCCCCCGAGGCAAGGGTTTCCCATCTTTGTTAGCGTGGATGTTGCCTTTCAAAAGCGAGTCAGGAGGAGTGGCTGCTGTTTCCAGACGAGCTTCGGGGGTGCACAGTGCGGCGGGGAGGTCGGCCTCCGAGCTCCCAGTGAGGCTCAGACCCGCTCGGCCGGGGCAGCCGGGGGGCTTCTCCTCTCTGGGCCTCAGTTTTCCCGCCTGTGAAATGGGGACGATGGCCCTTCCCTCCTCGCGGAGTGCTGGGGGAAGGCTGGAAAGCAAACAGCTCCTTGCCCGCAGCCCCCCGGGACCCCTCCCGCCCGACGGGAATCAGAAGGCATATCTGGGCAGGGCAGGGTCCTCTGGTGCGTGGGGACCCCTCGTGCACCACACTGACACGAGGTGACTGTGGCTGGTGGTGGGAAGGGTTGCCGTGGTCCCGGGAGAGAGAGGTGGGGGGGACAGAGGATCCAAAGCAGGCTCTGAGCTGTCAGCACAGAGCCCGACGCGGGGCTCGAACCCACGCGCCGTGAGATCGTGACCCGAGCCGAAGTCGGACGCTTCACCGACTCCTCTGACCCTCCCCTTGCAGGCAGGGAGGATCTTCAAACACGTTTGCTGAGCGTTAGGGTTCCTTATGACATGTTTTTGTTTCTGGAAGTTCTGCTTGGTTCTTTCCCAAATTGGCTGTGTCACTTTTTCCGTGGTTTCCTGTCCTTTGCGGGACCTTTCTGACTTGACGTTTATTTCTTTGAACGAGGTAAACATGGCTGGTTTGTGATCCATGTAATCCTTTCTGTGTCCCCTGGCTGGGGGGGGGGGGAAGGACCTGTGCACGTTCTCCCCGGCCGCCTCTCATCCTGGGGCGCCTCGCCCTCTCGTCCGCCGGCCCCTGCCCTTTACATGCCTGGGGGCCCCCAAGGCCTGGGAGGAAGGGGCCCTCGTCCGGAGAGGCTTGGGGCTTGTCTGCATCACCCATTTGAGGGCGTTACAGCTGGAACCACCTTGAACCAAGGTCACAGGCTGAAGTCCCGGATGCACTGGATCCGAGGAGTTTGGGGGCCAGGACTTTTCAGGGCGATCTCCACCTCCTCCCCTCCCCCTTCTCCTGCTCTGCCCAGCACCACGACCGCCTTCCCTGCAATCGCCCGTGTGTGGAGGGGGAGGGCCCTTCCTGGGGGTCTCCAGGGGTGTCCATCTCCCTAGGGGGTGGGCCTGGGGCCGCCCTGGGAACGGCCCAGCCTTGGTCAGCGTTCTGAGCCCATCAGCGCCCTGCTCTTACCCCTTGAGCTCCTTTGAGGCTGTGACGTTCATTTTATTTACTTTTTGCCTTTCACAGAACAAGGACCGCAAATGACTATTTTTGGTGATTTATTTATCACTCATTCCCTCAGCACACCAGGCCTTGGGGCAGAGCCTGTGGCAGGGACTGGGGGTACAGATGCCCCCCGCCCTGTCCTCGCTCCCGTTCTCGGCCTCCCCCCAGCTCACCTGAGCTTTGATTGGTGGCAGCGGTGTGATGGTGTAGGAGGCGTGGTTGCCCCAGTGCACGACGTGACCGCTCCTCCTGGACAGCATAGACGTGGTCAGCAGAGAGACTGTGACGCGGGGCATGCCCGTTAGCGGACCACACGCCTGGTGACGGAGGGTGACTCCGGGACACCATGTGGGTGGGGGGCAGGTGTGAACCCATCAGGGTCGAGCTGCCCCGAGCCAGGGCACGGCGGTACCTGCCAGCGGGTCGGGGAGGGGACTGCCCCAGGCTGCGCCCTGCGGGTGCTCGGCAGGGGTGGCCTCGCCCTCCTCCCCCCGGCCCACTCGGCAAGCGTCATCGAGCACCTGCTTCAGGGACCCAGGGCACCAGGCACCCTCTCCGTCCCTAGGATCAGGGGATCCGTGGTCAGCCAGGCGGACATCTCTGGCCCAGAACCAGTGTTCCAGGTCACATCTGTGCGGGACACTGGTGCCGACCAGAAGAGCAGACAGACACCCGTGCCGCGGAAAATGCGCCTGGCAGAACACGCGGCACCGGGCGTCACGGGCCACGAAAACCTATTTGTGGCAGAGAACAGGACCCCTCCCCGAGGGCAGGCCCGGCATTCCGAGGGCAGGGTCTGGAGGGGGCCTGTGCCAGGTGGGCGTCGCGAGGTCCTCGTCGGGAGCTGAGGCCCGGGTGGTGGTCGGGGGGGCCAGCCTGAGCCCCTCCTGGGCTTCCCCTTCCGGACTGAGCTCAGGCGTCCCTGCTGGGGACAGCAGAGCCAGCGCCCGTGGAGCCGGGGCAGGGTCAGCACACAGGGAGGGAGCTGCCGCGGAGACCTTTCTGGTGCCACCAGCACCCTGGGGACCCTCAGTTCCCTCAGTCAGTTCCCTGCGGCAGCCAGAAAGGTGCCTGCGGGGCGTGAAGCGGCCTGGGGGTCAGAGGGGGGCGAGGAGACGGTGCTGCCCGGAGCGCTCTGGGGAGCCAAGGGCAACCAGAAACCGCCCATGCCTGGTCCTTGCTGCCGAGAACCTTCCAGCAATCCCCGAGCCCTCAGCTGCTGGAGGAGGCCGCGACCAGATGGCGGCCGTGGGGATGTGGGGGGAGCCCTTGCGGCGCTCAACCTCCGCGAGTCCCCTGTGGGGATGTTATTTTGTTTGGTTTGTGACTTTCTGCTTCCTTCTGAAAGGAAAGTGCTGGAAACAGTTCTGGCGAGGTCACAGCTTTTGCGAGTTTGGCTCAGAACAGAGACTTGAACGTACTTAGTTTGCGCCCGGAGAGCTCCTGGCCAGGTGGGCATGTCCTCGGCTTGGGCGCCGGGGGCCCTGCCCCTGCCCCTGCCCAAGACAGCGCCAGGGGCCTGCGGGCGCTCCCGCCCCTCGCTGCTCCAGGCATCCGGCTGGGGAAACGGGGACCCGGCCCTCTGGCGCTTTCTTCCCGCTGGGGGCGGACTGCGGTCAGGCCGGGCACCACGTCCGAGAACATCCCACATGTGTTTTTTCCGAACTGGTCCCACGGCCCCTTTTCCAAATCCCGCCAGATGTTTCCTGGGAGAGACCTCGTTGCTCACGTAAACAGAGGAGCGTGCTTTCCCAGGCAGGCCGGCCACAGGCACCAGCTCCTTCGTCGCTATCCACACAAATCTCCGTGGGACTCAGGAGAGTGGATTTCGGGTCTTTGTGGGTGGGTGAGCAGTGCCCAGAAATAGACCCGGGTCTGTGACACGGGAAGACAGCCTCCTGCTGCGTGTGGGCTGTTGACGGTCACTCATCCCCCCCCCCCGCCCCGGGTGCCCCGCGGGGTCGGCCCGCGCCCGTGAGTCACCGGGATCCGGGGCCCTGCGGCCTCTCAGATCTCGGTGCCCGCCGGGGCTTCCCCGGGCTTGCTGGCCAAGGGCGCCCGTGCACGTTAGCCGCATGGCCTCGGCTGCCCCGTGGCCAAGGGGAGGCGTTCCTGAGCAGAAGTAACAGAGTGACCTCTCCTGCCCGCCGGGGGGCTGGGTGGGGACGCCAGGGGCACCAGGGGCTGCCCTGAGGATGCAGCAAGTCTTATGCTGCAGAGATTTGCAGATGGGGAAACGGGCTCAGAGAGGTTGAATCACTCGCCAGAGACACACAGGGTTGGGACAGGGTGCTGACTCGGGCCGCCCAACCTCAGGACCTCATCCGGTACCTGCTGGACCCGCCGGCCCTGGAGGAGGATGGGGGCTCCGCTCCCCAGAGCCCCCTGCGCTGGGTACGGCACCCTGGGGCCCCTGAAGCCCTCACCCGTCGGGCCTCTGTCCCGAGCACCCTGGTCCTGGCTGGTCCCTCTGAGGCAACTTCAGGCCCCAGCTCCTGGGCCCAGGCTTCTTGGAAGCTCCTCTGACCACGTAGACAGGCTCCCTGCACAAAGCCCTGCGGGGCTCAGAGCTGCAGCTCTAGACCCGCGTGGCGGGCTGAACGGTGGCCCCCAAAGCCACGTCCACCTGGCACCTGCAAACGTGACTTTGCTTGGAAGAAAGGTCTTTGTGGATGGAGTTCAGGGTCTCTGGGCAAGACGACCCAGGATTTAGGGCGGGCCTTCCACCCAATGACAGGTGTCCTTAGAAGAGAAAGGAGGGGTTTGAAACATGGAGGCACACAGGTGAGGCCACGTGGTGGCGGAGGCGGGGGCTGGAGGGACGCCTGGAGCCCCCAGCGGCTGGAGGAGCCAGGCAGGACCTTCCCGCTCGAGCCTCCGGGCGGACTGTGGCCGCGAGGGCAGCTCGGTTTAGACTTCCGGCCCCGGAACCGTGAGAGAACGAATCCGCGTCGTTTTAAGCCGCGCAGTGCGTGTCATGAGCCTGCACGGGGTCCCCAGCTCCAAGACGAGGACAGCAGTGAGGCCCAGCCCCACCCCCCAGGCTTGTGTTCGGGCTGAGTCCATGCACACCCGTGCGCCAAGCGGGTCTCAGCACCGTCACGGTCGTTCCTCCTGTGTCTGGCTTTCGTCCCCTCACTGGACGAGCACGTGTGGGGCGCGTGCGCCGTGCCCGTGGGCAGTGGGGCCGGGAGGCCGAGGCCCCTGAGCGGGACCGGCCCTCGTGCTGGGGCAGCACAGAGGAGGCCTGTGCGGTGGCACTGAGGCCAGGGTCCCGGACAGGACGACTCCCCTGGCCCCCGAGGGGAGTGGGGGCTCTGGCAGAGGAGGGGCGGGCTGGGATTCCGCCAGAGGGCATTTGCCCCCCTCTCTTGGGATGGGGAGGAAGCCCCAGTTGGAGCTCGGCGTCAGGGAGGGCCCCCTTACCCAGGCCGGGTGCAGGTGGGGTCCGCCTGTCACTGTCTGTGCCAACCTGGAAGTTTTGCCTCCCGCCGCCCAGCTGCCCGCGTTCTCCTGGGTTCCTGTGAATTTCGGCTTCGTGGGCTGGTGGGCGGGTGTATTTGGCCCACGGAGGATGTTCCTCTTAGCATCCCTCCCCACGTGACTTTGGCCCCATTGTTTCTCCCCCCGAACCTGCAACGAAGCCACGCGCTGTGCCCACTCCCGGGCTGGGGACGCGACACGGAGCCTGGGCCTGAGTCTGGATGCTGGGCTCACACGGGTGACACCCTCCCTTCCACATCCTGGGCCCCTTTTGCCAAGACTCCCGGTCGGTCCCCTTACGCCTCAGGACCGTGGAAAGGAGAGCCGGGCGGGACCTCTGGGGCAGCCCGGCCTTCGAGCCCGGGGTGGGGGGACCCCTCGAGGAGTCGGGTGGGCTGCGGGCCCCTCTGCCGTAGGCGCCTCCGGCTCACAGACGAGCCGTGTTTCTTCGCTTTTGGTCGCGGTGACGTCACCACCACGGGGCACGCTGGTTATCTCGGGGCGCTCGGAACGTCCGTTATGTTGCACGCGCCTCGTATCACCTCCTTGGGGCTGTTGGAGCCACCAAGGGAATCGAGACCCAGAATTCAGGGGCTCGGAGATAGGTCGAGGGGTGTCGGAGGCTTCACGTGTCTCACCAACGGGGGGGGCGGTGGCCCAGGTGAGATCTCGGACGCGGCCGCCGCGGAGGATCTCCGCGGTGTTGGCATCGGATCTCCGAGGTGTTGGCATCGCCATGCTGTGCGGGGACCTCAGAGCCCGTCTTCCTTTAACGCCAGCTTGTAGCCTCTGACCCACCTCCCTTGGCAGCCAGCGGTCGATTCTCCGCTTCTGTGAAACCCGCCGTCGAAGATCCCGCGTGTCGGGGGTCCCACGGGGTGTTTTCTTTCTCCGCCTTGTCTCCTGGAGCAGAAGGCACGGGTCCGTCCACGCTGTGGCAGATGGCGGGATTTCTGCCACGTCGTGGCCTGTGATCCTCCTTCGTGCACACACGCCGCGTCTTCTCCCCGCTCGTCCATCTTTGGACGCGGTGGTTCCCCTGTCTTGGCCGTGTGAAGGGTGCTCGTGAGGGTGGGATGCGCGTATCTTTCCAAGGTTCAGGCTTTTTCCCTCTGGATATACAGCCGGGGCCGGGGGACGGGGGGCGTTGAGGCACCATGTGCTGCTTTTATTCTGGGGGGAGGCTGGGCCGTGACTCTACTCCCCAAGCCCCGTGTTCCCGCCGTGAAGGGCCGTGGTGTCCACGCTGATAAAGCCCCTGGCCGTGCAGCTCCCGGCCGGCCAGCCCCCGTAGCCCCGGGCCGTTCCTCGCTGTCCCTCAGACCCGCTGGCCCAGGGGGAAGCGACTCCTCCTCTGAGCTCTCAGCAGTTTCGGGGGGTGTCAGGCTCCAACAGGCCCGCCCTCGAGCCCCTGTACCGGGCTGTCCGCTCACGGGAGCGTGGAGGCAGTGGGTGCAGACGCAGGGGCCGCAGGGGGACCGCAGGGGTCCGCTGGGCACAGGTGGAGACGTGGCCTGGCCCCACGGAGGGAAGACATCCAGCTGGGGGGTGGGGACGCCTCCACTTTGCCCGTCCCTGCTCGGGGACACCGGGGGGCTCGTGTATCCCCCGGGTCAAACGGGCCCAAGCTCCCTTGTGAAAGGTCCTCTTTTGTGGCCATGCCGCTTGGAGTCCCTGAAAATGCCCCAGGTGTCCCGGAGTCCGGGACCCCGGTCCAGGCCCTTCTGGCTGCCGGGCGCCCTGCAGGGAGGGGGGCCAGGAGGAGTGAGCGAGCACCCCAGCAGCCGCGGTCGTGCCCCCGGGGGAAGACGGTCCCCGACCCCGGGCTCTCCGCGCTGACTGAGCACTTCTCTCCTCCCTAGACTAAAATTCACGGGGTTGGATTTGTAAAAATCCACGCGCCCTGGAACGTGCTGTGCAGAGAAGCCGAGTTTTTGAAACTGAAGATGCCGACGAAGAAGGTTGGTGCTGACGTTCCCGCCCCGAGGTCTGAGTGTCGCACGGGCACGTGGAGGGGGAAATGCCACCGGGGGGGTCGGGATGGGGGGGGGGGGGTTCCTCGGCTGTGGGGAGAAGCCGAGCCAGGGCCGTGGGCTCCCGTGTCCTGACTGTGGGGGGTGTGGGGCGGCCCCGAGGGGGCCTTTAGAGACCCCGCACCAAACCCCAGCAAGAGATCGGCGTGGGCAGAGGGGTCAGAGGAACCTGCTATAAACACAAACACAGGCCTCTCAGTCTTGCTTTTCCTGCTTGCGGTGTTTCGGCTAATTCATCAGGCTCCTTTTAATTACGTTTCCTAGCTTGCTGGGATTTTTCTTTGTAATCTCCAAAAACTTCCGGCCGGGAATCGGCCTGACAGCGTGTTCCTGAAGCTTAGCGAGGCGTCCGTGTTTGCCTTCGCGTGCAGAGAGGGAGGCAGGAAGCGGAGTTGTCCTCGGGCGTAAATCAGCCCCCGGCTGCTCGGGTCCACTGAGACCGTCTGGATTACCTCTTTTGAAATGAGGGAAAGTCCACGGGCAGGTTTTCTGGAGGGTGTGCGCTTTCGGGGCTCTCCTCGGACTCCGCCGGGCTCGCTGGGTTTGTCTGGAAAGCAGGCGCGGAGGGAGCCTTCTGGCCCATCCCGGAGCTCTGTTCCCAGGACCTGCCATCTCGGTGGGGAGGGGCAGTTCCGTGACCTTCTGAGAACAGACTGCGAGGGTCACGGCTCAGCAGGTGACGCAGACTCCCCCCTTCCCGGTCTGCTCTGCAGCTGTATCACATTAACGAGACCCGTGGCCTCCTGAAAAAGATCAACTCCGTGCTCCAGAAGATCACGGACCCCATCCAGCCCAAGGTGGCAGGGCACAGACCCCAGACCACAAAGAGACTGTCCTACCCCTTCTCCCGGGAGAAGCAGCACCTGTAAGTGGGGGAACACCCCTCCCCCCGCCCGCTCGTCCCTTCCCAGAGGGCCCTGCCGGGTGGCCCCCGCAGCGCGGTGGGTGACCTGAGACATGCAGGTTGCAGGCCAGTCCCCTGGGGCCGAAGGAAGCTCCCCATCACCCAGGGATGTGGGAGTTTCGGCCCCAGAAGCACGTCCTCATAAGAGCCTATGGTTCTTGGGCACAGAAGAGGTTCAAGAGTGCTCTCCAAGGTCACCGTCCACGGAGGAGTTGTGAGGCGAAGAGTCTTGTCCTTCTGCCGGGGGACGCTTAGGAAAAATCGGGTGGGCTCGAGTGAGAGCGTGCTTGCACCTTGGCCCGAAGCCCCAAAGCGGTGATCTGGGCACCTCCTCCCTCCCGCCCCGCTCCGTCCCTCTCCGTCCCTCTCGGGATGTGTTCCAGTGGGAGGGTCCGGCCGACCGTGCCTCCCGAAGGCTGCCGAGCTCCATCCGGGAGGCAGGAGCTGAAAAGCAGCCCCAGCTGGAGTCCTGACGCCCCAGGGACTCGCGGCCAGCAGGTTTGCCTGGCACCTGTTCTGGAACCTTCCCTCCTACTCGGCTCCCGAGGGGCAGTGGGGCGTAGCCCCCTGGGTCGCTGGTGGCTGCGGCTTCCATGGGGCCTCGCAGGACACAGCTGGAGTGTGAGCAGTGGTGGAACAGAGAGGGCTCGGGCTCTGGGCCCAGTGGGACGTGGATTTCAAGCTCGGGGCGGGGGCGGGGGCGGGGGCGTCACCAAGATGCCACTGGTCTCCCGGGGCGTGGAGAACTGTTTCTCGGTTCAGAACTGGGGCTCCTGCTCTGGCAGATGTATTAGTCACAGGGCAAGGACCACGTGCTGCACTCCGCTGTGTTTCTCGATCCTGCCAGGGATAGGAAGTTTTTAAAAAGTGGCCCCCAGCCCAGCTCCTTCCAGGAGGGGGGCTCCAGGACGGGGGCGCCCCGGGTTTTGAGGGAGACGCCCTCCTTCTAGGACCCCACCCCCACCCCACGCCCCAGCCTCCCTCGGCTCTGCCCTGGCTGACACCCTTGCCCAAGCCCAGCTTGCTTGCAGGCTCCATGGGGACAAAGCCACCCTCCCCGGCTGTACCCTGAGTGCCTGGGGGAGCGGGTAACACATCCCAGGGTGGGTTGGCATCATCGGTTGAAGCAGAGACTGGGGGTGTCGTCAGAAGGAAGCAGATCCTTAGGAGGGAGGCGTGGGTGTGCGGGCCTCCCGGAGGGGGGCAGAGGGACGAAACGGACCGTTCCAGACGCCCAGGGCTGGCTCACCCCTGGCATCCGAAGGGAGCTTGCCCAATTTCACGGTCACGGCTCCTGGGGACGGCGTGGCCTCCCAGGGCCTTGGAAACCGGGAGAGCCGTGACCCCAGTGAACTGTGTGTCTGTTTCTGCCCAATGTTTCAACAGATTTGACCTGTCTGACAAGGATTCCTTTTTCGACAGCAAAACCCGAAGCACGATAGTAAGTATTGCCGTGGGAACCACTGGCTCACCAGCAGGGGGGCCCCGGGGACACACGGGTGATGATTCCATTTCGGCAGAACGCCTCGGGTGGAGGGCCGCTCTAATTGCCTGCGACAGCAATAATTAGAATAATGAGACGGGGAGGCTTCAGGGGCCCAGGGGGAGCCCCCGCCCCTCCTCGGGAGGAGGAGAGCCTCTAGACCCCTCGGCGTCTCTCCCCCGCCTCCCCGCCCTTGCCCTTAGTGGAGATCGTGGGGGCCCAGGCCCGGAGGGTTCCAGGCAGGCAGTCCCAGCAGGAGCGATGGCAGGGGGGCAAAGCTGTGTGGGTCGGGGTAGATTGTGGGGGCTGTGCCAGAGGAATGCACTGGAGTTGGAGATCTGACCAGGCCACCCTGCCCTCTTCAAGGTATCGGTTTAATGTTTATGCATCAGCCACCGGCTTGTCTGCCAGCCAGGCTGGGCCACGCGCGGCTCGGGACCCGACTTTCCTCTACACCAGAAATTAACCTCGCAGCCAGGCCACCGCCGCTGCCTCCCCTGCCCAGAAAGCCCAGCCTGGAGGGGAGACGTGCAGGGCTGGGGGGCGGCGGGGGAGCAGCCATTGGCCTTGAACAGATAACTGCCCCTCGCGGCCGCGTCCCCCGGCCGGCAGGTGGCCGGGCGCGGGACAGCGGTGCCGGTCGCGTTGGCGAGGGGGGCTCGGGAAGGCAGATCTGGGTGCCCTCCGCCCTCGGTCCCCTCCCAGCCTCGTGACCTCCGGAGACACCGAGCCTGCGTCAGAACGAGGATGATTCTGGCTTCCTGCTCGAAGGGCGGTGGTTCACCTCCACGCGGGGTGACCTGGGCACAGCGTGATTTTCACTCAGCGTGTTGCTGATTGATCCTGGCAATGAAGTCTCATAACAATAAACGAGAAGGAACTCGTTCATGCAAGGACATCGGCCCTCTGGCATAGCTGGGGGCCGCCAGGTAGCCATCAGGGGGAGCGTCTCCCTCCGACTTCGAGCACGGGAGAGGAGGAGGACCAGCCACGGTTCTTTGTCACCATGAAATGGGCGAGAGTCGGGACGGCCAGCTAGGGAGACTGAGTCACGTGTCGGTTTCAGCATGTGCGCGTGCCCCCGCTTTTTGCATGATCTGGGGTTGCCAGGATGCCCCCAGAAGTACAGGGCAGGGTGCAAATTCGTGAATTCACACTGCTGAGGAAGGGGGAACATAGGTGAACGGAGAGCTCTAGACCCCGTCTCATTAGGGGTCTCTGTAATAGAGCTCCGCCCCTGACCCCCAGGTCACAGGTGCTAAATACTGACAGAGTGGTCCATTTTACCTCCGGGCTGGGGGTGGCCTCCCCCAGAGACCTCGAAGGCCAGTTTGTAAACCGCCAACCCCCAGAGAAACTGGCCGTCCAGAACTTTGCCCTTGGTTAGTCCGGCCCCATGGTCTTTGAGACCTGACGGTCTCCGGCATTGGGGGAAGGTCATTCTAGGCAAAGGTATGGCAGTCAACAGCCCCTCTCGCCTCCCCCCCACCCCCCGTGCTCCTGGCATCAGGGTCGCCCAGTGTGCACGTGGGTAGGAGTCAGGATCAGCAGGAAGGGACGGACATGTCGGTCTTGGGACTCGGGCTTTCAGCCTCTGGCACTAGGGAGCCACAGAAGGCTGCAGAGCAAGGTTTGGGTTGTGATCAGGTGTGTCCTTAGAAAGATGACAGCCAGTGGAGGCGGATGTGGTTATGAGGGGGGCCGTGACCCCAGATGGATGGGGAGGAGGTACTTAGGGGAGGATCCGCGAGGTCAGGACGGGGCCACCAGTTAGATTCAGGAGGTGACAGGGAGGGGGCCACCTGACTGAGTGGTTTGTTCATGTATCCATGGGCGGTTGTGGAGCACCTGCTGTGTGCCCAGCACCGGCAGGAGGAGAGAGGTGACAGGCACGTCTTTGGCAGGTGGTAGGGAGCACCCTGGGACAAGAGCAGAGTGAGAAGGCAGAGCAACAGAGTGGCAGTTGCCCCGTAGCCTCAGGTCTCCGGGCACAAGTGCTTGTGGCAGAAGGAACAGTGACAGCGAAGGGCCTGGGCCTCGGGAGAGGGTTTGCTGAGGCCAGGTTGCTGGGCCGGGGCTGGGACAGGTGGGGACGCAGGACAGGGGTGAACGGAGCAGGGCCTGGGGGCGGCCGGCAGCGTGGGAGAGCCCTGTGCGATCCCGCCCTCACTTCTATGGCCTCGGGCCAGTCATTTCAGCCCATTTTGCAGGTGGGGAAACTAAGGCACAGGGTGGTGAGGTAGCTTGCCCTTCACATCTACACGTGAAGCCAGGCCCAGACCCGGGCAGGCTCCCAAGCCTGGGCTCTCGAGGCCACCGGGTGAAACCTTTCGTTAGTGAAGACGGCCCAGAGCTGGGCTGGTGCGGGACCTTCCAGACGGCCTCCGCCAGGCACCCCGCGCCCTGCTGCCTCGTGACGCACGGTGGCGTGGAACCCCGAGACCTGCCCCCGCCTCAGGCTTCTAGAAGATCCAGGGGTACACCCAGGAGGGGCGCTGTTGCTTGGGTCCCTGTGGCTCTGAATGCCAACTCCCTTCCCAGCCCAAAGGGAGGACGACCCGTCCCCCAGGGCGCCGGGGACAACCCTCAACCCTGAACAGCACCCCACAGCCTCCACGGAGGGAAGCGCGACACGGGACCCCTCGGTCACACACATCCCTGAGAACGCCACGCCCTTGGCCCTGTTCTTGTGCACCCTCACGAAGGCTGCCTCAGAGAGCGGTGGGGGGTCGTTGCCCGTAACGCTCGGCCACGTCCCTCCTCAGCCACCGCCTGGCAGGTTCTGCGTGCCGTTGCCGCCCGGATGACCGTCTGCCCCTCCCTCTTGTCTCCGCAACAGGTCTATGAAATCCTGAAAAGAACGACGTGTACCAAGGCCAAGTACAGCATGGGTGAGGACATTGCTGGGGCCTGAGCCCAGCGCTCCCCTCCCCGGGCTAATCTTGCCTCCATCGTCTCCGTGGGGGGCAGGCTGCCGGTTTGGGGGTTTTGAGCATGTTTTGGTTTCAGCTGGTCTAACCGTTTCAGACGGGAGGGCCACTCTGGGACCGCGGGGCCGTTTTACGGCCCGGTGCTCAGGATGCCTTCTCTCTGCTCGAGGCTTCCGTGGTGCCGTTCGGAGCCTCCCGCTGGCCTCTGGACGCGACAGGGGTGACCGAGGCCCTGTCCCCTGCCGTTGACCTTCACGGTCCAGCGGGAGGTAGGGTTCCGGCCGGGGGCGGAAGGCACCCCACCAGGGACCCACACGGCCCCACACCAAGCCTCGCCGGAAGGCGCGTGCTTGACACGCGCCCCAGGTTCCGAACCTGCCGCGGAACCAGCCCGGCTGGGCGCCTCGAGCCACAGATGCAGACGTTTCCCGCCGAGGTGTGCAGAGTTGAACCCCCGGCCCCACCCCAGCGCAGGCCCCTTGCTCGCAGCGGCAGGCTGAGGTCCCCAGAATGAGAGACTTCGGAGCCAAGGAACGTCCTTGCCTAGCGCTCCCCCTTCTCCTTAAGCTCTCCTTCGCCCCGCTGAGAGCTGTGTGCACAACGCCCTCCAGGGGTACAGGGTGGTGCTGGCTGGCACAGGGCCTGTGGCAGGACAGGGAACCCTCACACGCGTGGCTTCCCGCAGAGGGGAGAGTACCGCCGGAAGCAAACGGAGAGCAGGAGTGTGGGGGGCTTGCTGGGGGACGGCCCGTCCCCCAGGGAGGGGGCTGGGAGGGAGAGCTGGACCGTCTGGAGTCGGAGGGAGGGGAGGCTGGACCCTCTGGGCTGTCGAGTCCTGCTGGGATGCCCGACGGCCAGTCACAGGGACTCCTTCTGGGCCTGGAGTCTCTAAGCCCGTGTCCTAAGTCCGTGGGAGCGGGGGCCCCTTCGCGGGTCAAGGAGGAGCCCAGGAGACCTGTCCCCGGAGGCCCAGCCCACCTCAGGGGGAACAGGAGCTTCCAGGGTGGCCCGGGTCACCAAAAACGGGAGAAGGTGTGGCTGCCGTCCCTGCATCGTGTCCCAGACCTCAGTCTGCCTGTCGGGTCCCTTCCAGCACAAACCCTCGTGGTTGCTTGAAAGGTCTGTAAGCGGTCCCGGGTCTGGGGGCTTCTCAGCTGGAGTTGATCTCTGTTCTGGGTCTTCCCCGGGGTGGACGTCTCTGAGTGTTCCTTTCGGTTCCCTGGCAAACCCAGTGGCAGAGCAGATAGGTGAAGGGTCCCTGCTGCACCCCGTTTCACCTCGGTCCCTTGTCTGAAAGCCCTGCCGACCTCCGAAGTCACACATTCACCTTGCGGCGAGTACTGATGGGTTCTGTTGCCCTCGGGGGATTTACATTCTGGGGGACGAAATAGATAATAAATAATCAGAAAAGCCAGAACATCGTCTTGCTGTGGTCGGAAGGGATGCCAGGAAGATTTAGGACCAATGACCAGAAAGGCCTTCCTGATGAGGGGACATCTGAGCAGAGATCTGAAGAAAATGAGGGGTCCAGACAGAGGGAGCAGTCTGTGCAAAGGCCCTGTGGCAACGCCACGTTGAGAGTGTTCTAGGAATAGTAAAGAGCCAATGAACCTGAATCAGACCCACGTCCACTTTTATTACAGATGAGTTCTCACGCAGGTGGGCGTGAGCTGTATGCTTCCGCCTCTCGCTGGCTTGGGTTTCCAAGCGTCCCTCAGGTACCCCGAGCATTCCAGATCACTGACCGAAGAGGCGGTCTCTTTTTAAGTGGATTTGAGGAAGACACTTCCCCACCGTTTTCCCATGGAGTAGTACGGGATGGGCCGGCCAGGCCACTGGAAACCCTGACCCACTGACCCCCTACAAAGCCCCTTCGGCCAGGCAGAGGGTTCTGTGACCAGGAAAGGGCTCCTGGAGACTCGTGTGCCGCGCTGGCCCCCCAGGATGTGCGCGAGATCAGAGTTCCGGCTCCCCGTGCGTGGCTGGCTCTGCCTTTCCGTCCGCGGCACCGTCTCCAGGGGCGGGGCGCCGAATGCACACCTCCGGGCCCCGGGAGGTGCAGGTCTGGCGACTCTCGTGACATGCCCAGCGCAGGGCCTGGGGCAGCCGTCGAGGCCCGGCCACCGCCCCACCGAGCGCTTTCTCCCCCAAATGCAGCTTTGGTCCTTTCAGGCGTTTTCACGTAACTAATAGCCCGATGTACAAACAGGGCAAGGAGAGGGAAGAAAGAAGGACTCTGCCCTTTTAAGTAAGAGGCGAAAATGTAGTAAATACGGTAAGTGCCTCCGCCCCCACGCGGGGCCCACAGGCCTCCCCTCCGGCTTTTCCCAATCAGCCTAAAATCTAATTGCAAATTGTATGTGTGTTTTCTGACACCATCAATTTTCCCGTCCGTATTTTTCTCGTGATTCAGCTTTTCTAACCACTTACAATCCACCTTTCTTGTCTGTAGACTGGCCCTCCAGCAGCTGTGGGTAGTTGGTGGATTGGCAGGTTCGGGGAACCTCCCTCCTCCCAGGTGGAACTTTCTCTCGGGGTGTCCTCTCTGTCTTCCTAATTCTGCCGATAGAGCATGTGTTTTACCGTCTCCTGGTCGAACCCGGGGAGGAAACGCCAGAAAGGCGGCCTGGCTCTGGGCCGCCAGGTGCACTTGGCTTTGAGAAAATTCTCGGCGACTGAGTCAGTCCTGGGACTGTTCTGTTTGCAAAGAGAGAGGCAGGAGACAGATGGTCCCTAATCCTCGCTCTGCCTTTGTCTTTAAGGTATCACCAGCCTGCTGGCCAATGGCGTTTACTCGGCCGCCTACCCCCTGCACGATGTAAGTAACCTTGACGGAGTTTGCCCCTGCGTCATTGGCCACCCCGAATCCCCGCGGGCCACACCCCCGGGGAGCTCTAATTATCCTGCGGTCTTGGCTTCCTGCTTTGGCTCTCCTGTAAATGTCAGCCGCACGCAGCCCTTCCCTGCTCCCCCGGTGGGGGCCTTGCTGTTGTGCCCAGAGCATCTCTTCTTGCAGAACGAGTCCACCGAGGCAGGGGCGTTTGTGGCCGACACCCTGTCCCAGTGGCCGGCTGGTCCTTGAGACGCTGCCCCTGCCTGGGTCTCCCCGGCCACCCCGCCCCCGCTCTGGCAGAATGACCCGGGCTCTGTGTGTGTCTGTTTCTGCAGAGCAAGTGGCCAGCTTCCTGAGCTGGATCTCCAAATCCCTCCGGTATCCCCCGACAAATATAGCCCATGGCCGCGGCCGTGCGTTGGCTTGGCTGGAGAGGGATGAGTCTCTTCTTGCTGTCTCTATGGAGACCGGGGCTAGGGTTCAGCAGGGTACTGGGAATGCACCGTGGGGCCCCAGCAGTGTGGGAACCCCGGACAGAGGGCCTCTGGAACTTTCCAAACGTGCGTGGCTACGAGGACTGGGGGCCACGAGGCGGGAGCCGGACGGGGAGGCGGGGCACCCAGAGTCTAGTCCTGGCCGCTGTCTTCCGCAGCCCTGGGCGGAGGCGGCCCCTGTCCTCTCGCTGAGCCTCAGTGTCCCCATCTGCAAGTGGGAGTGGTTCCCAGCGGTGTCAGAGGGAACACAGAAGCGAAGGGCTTCCAGTGAAAGGCTGGATCGGAGAAACCCAGTCTCCGCGACAGCAAAGGGCCGCCCCTCCCCCCCCCCCCGCCTGACCGCTGCCTCCAAGAGACACACAGCTGCCAGCCTCGCGTCACTCCCTGTGGGGAGGTGGGGTCACCTGAGCCGCTTTGTGCCTTCGGGGGTGCTGTCCCTTCTGTCTGCAAGCTCTTCTTGGCAGCCGCCCTCCCCGGGACAGACCATCCACACAAAGCCTTCCTTTTCCCCCTCCTCCCGCCCCTGCCCCTGCCCCGTTGATGTCTCCCTGCTTCCCCCCATCCCCCTGGCTTCCAATGCCCCCCGTCCCACAGAGACACCACCGTCTGGCTGCTGGTCCTCGCCCACGGGTCTCAGGACAGGCACAGCACTCGGCACGTAGGTGCTCAGCGAGCGCCGTGTTGATTTGGGTCGCGTGGGTCGGTTGCCTTGGCCAGCGACCTGTTGCGTGTTTCAAGGGCAGGGCTCAGACCTCCCGGGTCCTGGCCGGTGGTCCTGGCTGAAGGGGCCTCGATCACCGTCCGTCAGGCTCTCGTCAGTGGGTGCTCACCCCGCTGGCTCCCGGAATACGGCCCCGCCCCGCAGCCCTGCGCCAGTTCACAAACTGCTGGGCCCTTGATCTCACCCCTGCTGAGATGCCAGGGCCTGTTCTGGGCCATCCAGACCTGCTTGGAGTCAGCCCTCTAAGGCTTGAAAGGGAAAGGGGAGACATCAACATTTCTGAGCGCCCGTTGTATGCAGAGAGCTGTGTTTAGTAGGAGCTCTGTCTCCTTTAATCTGGTGCAGACGTGGAGACTCGGGCTTAAGGACGTGGTCCGGATCGCAACAGCTTCTGCGGGGGGAGCTGGGCCCAACGTTGAACCTCACACGGCAGTGGAGAGGCCGTCCGTGTGGGGCCCACTCCCGCTTTACAGACGGGAAAACTGAGGCTGCGGTTGCCCAATAGCTTGTCCAGGGGCACACAGCCTCCAGCTCTACCTGCGGGGTTCTTTCCAGCCAGAGGGAGGACTCTGGGCGTCTTGAGGGACTATGGAATTTTACAGCGATGAATTTCCCCCACAATTGAAGGGCACCCACCCCCGTAGGTACCACAGCTGGTGTTGGAACGTTTGGGGACATAAATCACTCTGAACTGGTCCAAACGTACCCTGCATGCTCGAGCAGGGGGCGGGACCGTGAAGCCACACACCCAGGCTCAGGTGCCCGGCTCTTGGCCGCACGCTGGGTGGTCCTTCTCCAACTCCGCCGCCGTCGTCCTGCGTCACGGCTTGCTGCCCTCAGTGCGTCGCCCGCGGCATCGCCACCCCCTTGCAGGGCCTCGTTTACTGTGCTCATTCGTTCATCCGGTCATTCATTCCGCAAGAATACCCATCGGGCAAGGCGCTGGATGCCACGGCAACCAGAGAGCCACTGTGAGAATGGTGTGTGGAGTAGGGGTCTGCCCTGAGCGAGACCCTGAGGAGGGCTCCTGGAATTTGTGCATCAAATACAGGGACAGGACTAACATTTCAGGTGGCGGCTTGGCGGCCTCCCTCCTGGTTGGCACCTGTCACCCTCGAGGTCCCGAATAGATGAGATGCTGCTGGACTGTGTGGCTGTCTGGGCCATGAAGAGAAACACCCAGAAAACCTCCGGGGTTGGGCGGGGGCGGGGGAGGGTGCCCTGAAGACCCAGGGGGAAACATTAATGACACTGGTCTCAGGGCACCTGTGTTCAGAGAGCATGAGGCCAAGTGCTCCCTGCCTGGAGGGGCGGGGGGGTCATAGAAGGATCTGGTGAGTGCGGCAGGTACCCGGCAGACCTCCGGGGGCCTCAGAGCTTCTTCCCGGCCATCTTCAAGTCCGCTTGGCCAGGCCAGCCCCGCGGGGGGCCACGCTCCCTCCGCTGCTTCCCCTGAGTCCCTGGTTCCAGCTGTCGATATGCTGGGCAGGCTTCTGACTTTCAGGTCCTCCCTCCCTTGCGCTGGATTTAAAGACTCGGAACCGGGTCCCAGCTTGGCAGTCTGTCCCGGAAAAGTCACCTTGCTTCTCTGAGCCTCAGCGTTACCACGTGTGAAATGCGAGGGTGGGGCTCACTGATCTGTCTTCGGTGACCGTATAGCTTCCTGTCCTCCCAGCACCTGCAGGGCAAGGCACTGGGACTGTCCCGCCCGCGCCCCCCCACCCCCCAACGGCCACGCAAAGCCCCTTTCTTGCATGCTGCTGGTTCCTCGCAAGTGGCCCTGGGTCCTTTCCGGGACGTGGCCTCTGTGACAGGGGGCGAGGGCAGGAGGGCTGCCCGGCGGAGGTGCTGGGCCAGGCCAGCCTTCCCTCTCCTGTGATGCGCCGTCTGGCCTTCGCGTTTGGATGCGGATTTGCGCCACTCGAAAGCTGCATCCGGTGGTGAGAGTTCTCCTTTCCCCCTTTTGAACAGGGAGACTACGAAGGTGAAAACGTGGAGTTCAACGACAGAAAAGTAAGTGGACGTGGAGCGGAGGCCGTGCTGCTCGGCCCTGGGGGCCCCAGGTGGGGCGGGGCTGCTCCGAGGCCCCCGCGGGAGCCCCCACGCTGGGGGGAAGGCGCTGAACCCTGCCCGCTGCCTTGCTCCCCTCTCGCTGATGCTGACAAGTGTCCGGGGCGCGTTGCGGGGGTTGCATAAAGGCAAGGGCGTGCCGTTCCGCCCGGACCTTCCCCGCGGGCCCCCAAACCTGTATCTCACCCGGGTGTTCAGTCTGCCGCGCTCCCTG
Organism: Panthera uncia; assembly: GCF_023721935.1. Taxonomy (NCBI): domain Eukaryota; kingdom Metazoa; phylum Chordata; class Mammalia; order Carnivora; family Felidae; genus Panthera; species Panthera uncia. The sequence goes on along the minus strand of NC_064808.1, from coordinate 2,453,491 downwards.
CGGACGCTGGGCCTGATCCTGCACGGCTCCTGGGTGAGGAAGTTTGGGCCCCTCTGTGGCCAGGCCCCCTCTGCACACCGGCGACTCTGGTGGACGCGTTCAGCCGGTGTTTCTCAAGCTTATTCGGCCTGGAAGCCTTTCTCATGGAAAAGTTACTGTTCCTGGGGTTACACGTCGGGAGACACCGAGTGTTCTTTTTATTCTTCAGTGTTCTCCCTGCTGCTCCCAGCCCAGGCTCCCTGCTTCCCCACAACCCCCCCCCCCCCCCCCCCCCCCCCCCCCCACCGTGGCCCTTTCTCTTCCATCCCCCACGCTCCGGAAGGTTCTTCCCAGACGTCCAGCACCCAAACCCATGCCTGGCGTCCAGCCTCCTCCCCGTGTCCACCGCAGCCCCTCCCGGTTCCCAACCAAATGCAAACTTCGTTCACCTCGGGGAACAGTCCTCGCCGGACCTGTGTTTGTCCCCCACGAGCAGATCCTTCCGGAGGCAGTGGGTGGAGATACTTCCCTGAGAACCTCACAATGGTGGCCTTGTCCCAAGTCTCGGGCTGGGAACCTCTGGTGAGGAATGTTCTCCATTCCTGCCTCCCTCCAGCCCCCCGTACATGTTTTTAAACCTTTGGTACTGGATACAACTTGCCCGCCCGGGAATCCAGCTGAAGATACTATCTGATTTAGCTCAAAAATTACATATTTGGTTATTTTTAGTGGGACATCTGGCATTTGTCTGTGACCCTGTGACTTGCAGAACTCCCCCATTCGATCCCGTTGGAGAAGCACCGTCCCCTCCCCAGGCCTGCCTGGGCCAGCTCTGGCCTCAGAATCCACCCCCTTCATCTTTTTGTGCCCCCTGGGCCGCTGGTCTGATGCCCTTTCTCCACCTAGGGAAGCTTCCTCCTTGGGCCCCGGGGACCCCCTTCAGGCCTAATTCAGTCCTCCTGTGGCTTCTCCCCACTGCCTCCCTGTGCACCAGCCATGCTGGCCACCTCGCTAATCTGAGACTCCGCAGCCTGTGGCCACCTGGCACCAAAAGTGTCTCATTCAGTTACCTACTCGGGACCTACTTGGCATCACTGGGCACCAGGCCCAGCAAATATGATTCCAGGTTTGTTCAGATCTACCTGTTCCTTCTGCTTAGAATGCTGTCCACCCTCCACTCCCCTCGCCCCCACTGAATTTAGTGTCCCAGCAGTGAGTACCAGGCCCGGCCCATGGGGGTAGTCTGGGAGTATTGGATGGACGGATGACGGGTGGATGGGGGGGGGGGGCGGTGAGTGGGTAGAGGGATGGAGGGATTGAGGGATGGGATGGATGATGGATGGATGATGGGTAGTTGGATGGATGATGGATGGGATGGAGGGATGGATGGATGATGGATGGGAGGGAGGGAGGGATGGATGGATGATGGGTAGTTGGATGGATGATGGATGAGATGGAGGGATGGATGGATGATGGATGGGATGGAGGGATGGGTGGATGGATGGA